>NW_027207393.1:300000-478941 GCF_963455315.2 Globicephala melas
TGACGTGGGGATTGCTGGACGTGCGGAAGAGCGTTCCCCAGGCCGTGCCAGGTTTAGGCTTTGGTGATTCTGGATGTTCCCAAGGGTCCAGAATTGTCCCTGGGAAAGCTGTCCTTTTTCCCTTTCTCCGGCTGGAAGTAAACATCTGGCCACCGACTGCCGTACGCAGGCGTCCTGGGGGAGCCCCCCCCCCCCGGTTTCCTTTGGGACGCACCTTGGTGTCTCACAGAAGAGCCCACATTCCCAATTGGGGGCACACCAGCGTGGAATGTAAGGCTGTTTAGAACGGCGTACCTTGAGGCCGTGTGAAGGCCGTACAAACGAGAGCTTTCGAGCGAACAGGGCAGCGCTTCGCCATCGTCGTTGCACGTTCACGGAGCTTAATCAAACGAATGCATTTACTTCCTGTGGCTCAAACGCCAGAGAGGAGTTGGAAGGCATCCAGTGCCCTTTGACAGTTGTTACAACGAACGTGAGTGCACGGTGTCTCGTGAAATAAAGCCCTAGCACCGTTGAGGCCCTCCGTTAACGCGTGCTTCTTCGCTCCTATGGCACTCCGAGGTGTTCCTGACGGGGGAAATCTGGACTTTTGCTTGAGGCCGGGGTGGGGCGAGGGGACTCACAGTTCTTGTGCCGGCGAGCTCCCGAGCGCTCCTGCTGAAGCTCCCAGCAAGGAACTGAGAGCAGCAGGCCTCACACGCGTAAACTCAGACTTCTGCTGTCACGAGTAAACTCAGACGTCTTGTGGGAGGCCTTCCGGCAGCAAAGAGAAGGTGGGCGCGAGCAGTGTACTTCAGGCAGCTTAGGACCCGCCACTGTCTCGTTTACCACGGAGGGGAATAAGGGTCGGCCAGGGTCGCCCAGCTTCAAACCGGAGCTCCTATAGGGATCCCCAGCGGTTTCTGATTACCTCAAGGAAACACAACGGGAGGAGCAGGGCCCTTCCGTGGAGGCCCGTTTGGGCACAGGGACCTCTGCGTGGGAGCTACTGGGTAAGTATGGCAGTCCCTTAGGTAGGCCTCAGTGACCAAGGCTCTCTGGCTCATGCCTAGCTGTGTAAAGAAGTGTGGCAAACGTACGTACTGCTCCTCAGGCTGGGCGCACAGCCTAGCTTTCGCTTCTATGAGAGTGCTGTCCCGAGTCTCTTCCTGGAGCCAGTCGTCAGCACGGTGCCTTTTGGCACTGCAGTTCTCTTTCAGTCAAGGAGGCCGTTCGACTGGCAAAGGGAGTCTGCGCAGCACTGCTTTCGCGAGGCTCTTTGACGACTGGGGCACTCAACCCAGGCAAGCCAGAGAGCAGTACCTTGCCCTTGCTCGGAATGTGAAGCGCTTTCTCCAGGGGCCTGTTTAGGCTAAGGTTCCTCTAGAAGCCAGGAGCCGCCGTTCCGGCACGGAGAGAAGTCATCCTGCGAAACTGGCGAACGAGCTCCTATCCTGTGTGCCCCCAGGAGCGTCGCAGAGTTAAGGCACTCCGTGGTGGAGTCTGGCCTCATGGAGACCCCTGCACACCCAACTCCCCCGACGTGAAACGCTGGAACTTACCTTGAGGCCTGAGGTCACCTTTCGTTTGGCCGGAGCTGAACATGTAGTGCCGTGGGAGGAGTTTCTAGCAAGGTATTGCCAGCACGGTGTTCCGCTTTGAGAGAACACGCAGCCTCGGCCCACAACGACAATCCTGCCGTGCAGAGACGTCGGGCCGCTAGTGCTGTTCGGGCAGCTTTGAAGCCAAGCGCACGGCGCCTCCAAACGGGGAGAAAGCGTACTCTCCCATCCGCGCCCCACTTTCAAGCTGAATGACGCAGCATGTTTCTCGGGAGGCTCTGCCGAGCTATCTAGTACAAGGGAGAGAGTGCCTGCCTATGCCGAGAAAGGTTTTGACGTGGGGATGGCTGGACGTGCGGAAGAGCGTTCCCCAGGCCGTGCCAGGTTTAGGCTTTGGTGATTCTGGATGTTCCCAAGGGTCCAGAATTGTCCCTGGGAAAGCTGTCCTTTTTCTCTTTCTCCGGCTGGAAGTAAACATCTGGCCACCGACTGCCGTACGCAGGCGTCCTGGGGGAGCCCCCCCCTCCCCGGTTTCCTTTGGGACGCACATTGGTGTCTCACAGAAGAGCCCACATTCCCAATTGGGGGCACACCAGCGTGGAATGTAAGGCTGTTTAGAACGGCGTACCTTGAGGCCGTGTGAAGGCCGTACAAACGAGAGCTTTCGAGCGAACAGGGCAGCGCTTCGCCATCGTCGTTGCACGTTCACGGAGCTTAATCAAACGAATGCATTTACTTCCTGTGGCTCAAACGCCAGAGAGGAGTTGGAAGGCATCCAGTGCCCTTTGACAGTTGTTACAACGAACGTGAGTGCACGGTGTCTCGTGAAATAAAGCCCTAGCACCGTTGAGGCCCTCCGTTAACGCGTGCTTCTTCGCTCCTATGGCACTCCGAGGTGTTCCTGACGGGGAAAATCTGGACTTTTGCTTGAGGCCGGGGTGGGGCGGGGGGACTCACCGTTCTTGTGCCGGCGAGCTCCCGAGCGCTCCTGCTGAAGCTCCCAGCAAGGAACTGAGAGCAGATGGCCTCACACGCGTAAACTCAGACTTCTGCTGTCACGAGTAAACTCAGACGTCTTGTGGGAGGCCTTCCGGCAGCAAAGAGAAGGTGGGCGCGAGCAGTGTACTTCAGGCAGCTTAGGACCCGCCACTGTCTCGTTTACCACGGAGGGGAATAAGGGTCGGCCAGGGTCGCCCAGCTTCAAACCGGAGCTCCTATAGGGATCCCCAGCGGTTTCTGATTACCTCAAGGAAACACAACGGGAGGAGCAGGGCCCTTCCGTGGAGGCCCGTTTGGGCACAGGGACCTCTGCGTGGGAGCTACTGGGTAAGTATGGCAGTCCCTTAGGTAGGCCTCAGGGACCAAGGCTCTCTGGCTCATGCCTAGCTGTGTAAAGAAGTGTGGCAAACGTACGTACTGCTCCTCAGGCTGGGCGCACAGCCTAGCTTTCGCTTCTATGAGAGTGCTGTCCCGAGTCTCTTCCTGGAGCCAGTCGTCAGCACGGTGCCTTTTGGCACTGCAGTTCTCTTTCAGTCAAGGAGGCCGTTCGACTGGCAAAGGGAGTCTGCGCAGCACTGCTTTCGCGAGGCTCTTTGACGACTGGGGCACTCAACCCAGGCAAGCCAGAGAGCAGTACCTTGCCCTTGCTCGGAATGTGAAGCGCTTTCTCCAGGGGCCTGTTTAGGCTAAGGTTCCTCTAGAAGCCAGGAGCCGCCGTTCCGGCACGGAGAGAAGTCATCCTGCGAAACTGGCGAACGAGCTCCTCTCCTGTGTGCCCCCAGGAGCGTCGCAGAGTTAAGGCACTCCGTGGTGGAGTCTGGCCTCATGGAGACCCCTGCACACCCAACTCCCCCGACGTGAAACGCTGGAACTTACCTTGAGGCCTGAGGTCACCTTTCGTTTGGCCGGAGCTGAACATGTAGTGCCGTGGGAGGAGTTTCTAGCAAGGTATTGCCAGCACGGTTTTCCGCTTTGAGAGAACACGCAGCCTCGGCCCACAACGACAATCCTGCCGTGCAGAGACGTCGGGCCGCTAGTGCTGTTCGGGCAGCTTTGAAGCCAAGCGCACGGCGCCTCCAAACGGGGAGAAAGCGTACTCTCCCATCCGCGCCCCACTTTCAAGCTGAATGACGCAGCATGTTTCTCGGGAGGCTCTGCCGAGCTATCTAGTACAAGGGAGAGAGTGCCTGCCTCTGCCGAGAAAGGTTTTGACGTGGGGATGGCTGGACGTGCGGAAGAGCGTTCCCCAGGCCGTGCCAGGTTTAGGCTTTGGTGATTCTGGATGTTCCCAAGGGTCCAGAATTGTCCCTGGGAAAGCTGTCCTTTTTCTCTTTCCCCGGCTGGAAGTAAACATCTGACCACCGACTGCCGTACGCAGGCGTCCTGGGGGAGCCCCCCCCCTCCCCGGTTTCCTTTGGGACGCACATTGGTGTCTCACAGAAGAGCCCACATTCCCAATTGGGGGCACACCAGCGTGGAATGTAAGGCTGTTTAGAACTGCGTACCTTGAGGCCGTGTGAAGGCCGTACAAACGAGGGCTTTCGAGCGAACAGGGCAGCGCTTCGCCATCGTCGTTGCACGTTCACGGAGCTTAATCAAACGAATGCATTTACTTCCTGTGGCTCAAACGCCAGAGAGGAGTTGGAAGGCATCCAGTGCCCTTTGACAGTTGTTACAACGAACGTGAGTGCACGGTGTCTCGTGAAATAAAGCCCTAGCACCGTTGAGGCCCTCCGTTAACGCGTGCTTCTTCGCTCCTATGGCACTCCGAGGTGTTCCTGACGGGGGAAATCTGGACTTTTGCTTGAGGCCGGGGTGGGGCGAGGGGACTCACAGTTCTTGTGCCGGCGAGCTCCCGAGCGCTCCTGCTGAAGCTCCCAGCAAGGAACTGAGAGCAGCAGGCCTCACACGCGTAAACTCAGACTTCTGCTGTCACGAGTAAACTCAGACGTCTTGTGGGAGGCCTTCCGGCAGCAAAGAGAAGGTGGGCGCGAGCAGTGTACTTCAGGCAGCTTAGGACCCGCCACTGTCTCGTTTACCACGGAGGGGAATAAGGGTCGGCCAGGGTCGCCCAGCTTCAAACCGGAGCTCCTATAGGGATCCCCAGCGGTTTCTGATTACCTCAAGGAAACACAACGGGAGGAGCAGGGCCCTTCCGTGGAGGCCCGTTTGGGCACAGGGACCTCTGCGTGGGAGCTACTGGGTAAGTATGGCAGTCCCTTAGGTAGGCCTCAGGGACCAAGGCTCTCTGGCTCATGCCTAGCTGTGTAAAGAAGTGTGGCAAACGTACGTACTGCTCCTCAGGCTGGGCGCACAGCCTAGCTTTCGCTTCTATGAGAGTGCTGTCCCGAGTCTCTTCCTGGAGCCAGTCGTCAGCACGGTGCCTTTTGGCACTGCAGTTCTCTTTCAGTCAAGGAGGCCGTTCGACTGGCAAAGGGAGTCTGCGCAGCACTGCTTTCGCGAGGCTCTTTGACGACTGGGGCACTCAACCCAGGCAAGCCAGAGAGCAGTACCTTGCCCTTGCTCGGAATGTGAAGCGCTTTCTCCAGGGGCCTGTTTAGGCTAAGGTTCCTCTAGAAGCCAGGAGCCGCCGTTCCGGCACGGAGAGAAGTCATCCTGCGAAACTGGCGAACGAGCTCCTATCCTGTGTGCCCCCAGGAGCGTCGCAGAGTTAAGGCACTCCGTGGTGGAGTCTGGCCTCATGGAGACCCCTGCACACCCAACTCCCCCGACGTGAAACGCTGGAACTTACCTTGAGGCCTGAGGTCACCTTTCGTTTGGCCGGAGCTGAACATGTAGTGCCGTGGGAGGAGTTTCTAGCAAGGTATTGCCAGCACGGTTTTCCGCTTTGAGAGAACACGCAGCCTCGGCCCACAACGACAATCCTGCCGTGCAGAGACGTCGGGCCGCTAGTGCTGTTCGGGCAGCTTTGAAGCCAAGCGCACGGCGCCTCCAAACGGGGAGAAAGCGTACTCTCCCATCCGCGCCCCACTTTCAAGCTGAATGACGCAGCATGTTTCTCGGGAGGCTCTGCCGAGCTATCTAGTACAAGGGAGAGAGTGCCTGCCTCTGCCGAGAAAGGTTTTGACGTGGGGATGGCTGGACGTGCGGAAGAGCGTTCCCCAGGCCGTGCCAGGTTTAGGCTTTGGTGATTCTGGATGTTCCCAAGGGTCCAGAATTGTCCCTGGGAAAGCTGTCCTTTTTCTCTTTCTCCGGCTGGAAGTAAACATCTGGCCACCGACTGCCGTACGCAGGCGTCCTGGGGGAGCCCCCCCCCTCCCCGGTTTCCTTTGGGACGCACATTGGTGTCTCACAGAAGAGCCCACATTCCCAATTGGGGGCACACCAGCGTGGAATGTAAGGCTGTTTAGAACGGCGTACCTTGAGGCCGTGTGAAGGCCGTACAAACGAGAGCTTTCGAGCGAACAGGGCAGCGCTTCGCCATCGTCGTTGCACGTTCACGGAGCTTAATCAAACGAATGCATTTACTTCCTGTGGCTCAAACGCCAGAGAGGAGTTGGAAGGCATCCAGTGCCCTTTGACAGTTGTTACAACGAACGTGAGTGCACGGTGTCTCGTGAAATAAAGCCCTAGCACCGTTGAGGCCCTCCGTTAACGCGTGCTTCTTCGCTCCTATGGCACTCCGAGGTGTTCCTGACGGGGGAAATCTGGACTTTTGCTTGAGGCCGGGGTGGGGCGAGGGGACTCACAGTTCTTGTGCCGGCGAGCTCCCGAGCGCTCCTGCTGAAGCTCCCAGCAAGGAACTGAGAGCAGCAGGCCTCACACGCGTAAACTCAGACTTCTGCTGTCACGAGTAAACTCAGACGTCTTGTGGGAGGCCTTCCGGCAGCAAAGAGAAGGTGGGCGCGAGCAGTGTACTTCAGGCAGCTTAGGACCCGCCACTGTCTCGTTTACCACGGAGGGGAATAAGGGTCGGCCAGGGTCGCCCAGCTTCAAACCGGAGCTCCTATAGGGATCCCCAGCGGTTTCTGATTACCTCAAGGAAACACAACGGGAGGAGCAGGGCCCTTCCGTGGAGGCCCGTTTGGGCACAGGGACCTCTGCGTGGGAGCTACTGGGTAAGTATGGCAGTCCCTTAGGTAGGCCTCAGGGACCAAGGCTCTCTGGCTCATGCCTAGCTGTGTAAAGAAGTGTGGCAAACGTACGTACTGCTCCTCAGGCTGGGCGCACAGCCTAGCTTTCGCTTCTATGAGAGTGCTGTCCCGAGTCTCTTCCTGGAGCCAGTCGTCAGCACGGTGCCTTTTGGCACTGCAGTTCTCTTTCAGTCAAGGAGGCCGTTCGACTGGCAAAGGGAGTCTGCGCAGCACTGCTTTCGCGAGGCTCTTTGACGACTGGGGCACTCAACCCAGGCAAGCCAGAGAGCAGTACCTTGCCCTTGCTCGGAATGTGAAGCGCTTTCTCCAGGGGCCTGTTTAGGCTAAGGTTCCTCTAGAAGCCAGGAGCCGCCGTTCCGGCACGGAGAGAAGTCATCCTGCGAAACTGGCGAACGAGCTCCTATCCTGTGTGCCCCCAGGAGCGTCGCAGAGTTAAGGCACTCCGTGGTGGAGTCTGGCCTCATGGAGACCCCTGCACACCCAACTCCCCCGACGTGAAACGCTGGAACTTACCTTGAGGCCTGAGGTCACCTTTCGTTTGGCCGGAGCTGAACATGTAGTGCCGTGGGAGGAGTTTCTAGCAAGGTATTGCCAGCACGGTTTTCCGCTTTGAGAGAACACGCAGCCTCGGCCCACAACGACAATCCTGCCGTGCAGAGACGTCGGGCCGCTAGTGCTGTTCGGGCAGCTTTGAAGCCAAGCGCACGGCGCCTCCAAACGGGGAGAAAGCGTACTCTCCCATCCGCGCCCCACTTTCAAGCTGAATGACGCAGCATGTTTCTCGGGAGGCTCTGCCGAGCTCTGTAGCACAAGGGAGAGAGTGCCTGCCTCTGCCGAGAAAGGTTTTGACGTGGGGATTGCTGGACGTGCGGAAGAGCGTTCCCCAGGCCGTGCCAGGTTTAGGCTTTGGTGATTCTGGATGTTCCCAAGGGTCCAGAATTGTCCCTGGGAAAGCTGTCCTTTTTCCCTTTCTCCGGCTGGAAGTAAACATCTGGCCACCGACTGCCGTACGCAGGCGTCCTGGGGGAGCCCCCCCCCCCCGGTTTCCTTTGGGACGCACCTTGGTGTCTCACAGAAGAGCCCACATTCCCAATTGGGGGCACACCAGCGTGGAATGTAAGGCTGTTTAGAACGGCGTACCTTGAGGCCGTGTGAAGGCCGTACAAACGAGAGCTTTCGAGCGAACAGGGCAGCGCTTCGCCATCGTCGTTGCACGTTCACGGAGCTTAATCAAACGAATGCATTTACTTCCTGTGGCTCAAACGCCAGAGAGGAGTTGGAAGGCATCCAGTGCCCTTTGACAGTTGTTACAACGAACGTGAGTGCACGGTGTCTCGTGAAATAAAGCCCTAGCACCGTTGAGGCCCTCCGTTAACGCGTGCTTCTTCGCTCCTATGGCACTCCGAGGTGTTCCTGACGGGGGAAATCTGGACTTTTGCTTGAGGCCGGGGTGGGGCGAGGGGACTCACAGTTCTTGTGCCGGCGAGCTCCCGAGCGCTCCTGCTGAAGCTCCCAGCAAGGAACTGAGAGCAGCAGGCCTCACACGCGTAAACTCAGACTTCTGCTGTCACGAGTAAACTCAGACGTCTTGTGGGAGGCCTTCCGGCAGCAAAGAGAAGGTGGGCGCGAGCAGTGTACTTCAGGCAGCTTAGGACCCGCCACTGTCTCGTTTACCACGGAGGGGAATAAGGGTCGGCCAGGGTCGCCCAGCTTCAAACCGGAGCTCCTATAGGGATCCCCAGCGGTTTCTGATTACCTCAAGGAAACACAACGGGAGGAGCAGGGCCCTTCCGTGGAGGCCCGTTTGGGCACAGGGACCTCTGCGTGGGAGCTACTGGGTAAGTATGGCAGTCCCTTAGGTAGGCCTCAGTGACCAAGGCTCTCTGGCTCATGCCTAGCTGTGTAAAGAAGTGTGGCAAACGTACGTACTGCTCCTCAGGCTGGGCGCACAGCCTAGCTTTCGCTTCTATGAGAGTGCTGTCCCGAGTCTCTTCCTGGAGCCAGTCGTCAGCACGGTGCCTTTTGGCACTGCAGTTCTCTTTCAGTCAAGGAGGCCGTTCGACTGGCAAAGGGAGTCTGCGCAGCACTGCTTTCGCGAGGCTCTTTGACGACTGGGGCACTCAACCCAGGCAAGCCAGAGAGCAGTACCTTGCCCTTGCTCGGAATGTGAAGCGCTTTCTCCAGGGGCCTGTTTAGGCTAAGGTTCCTCTAGAAGCCAGGAGCCGCCGTTCCGGCACGGAGAGAAGTCATCCTGCGAAACTGGCGAACGAGCTCCTATCCTGTGTGCCCCCAGGAGCGTCGCAGAGTTAAGGCACTCCGTGGTGGAGTCTGGCCTCATGGAGACCCCTGCACACCCAACTCCCCCGACGTGAAACGCTGGAACTTACCTTGAGGCCTGAGGTCACCTTTCGTTTGGCCGGAGCTGAACATGTAGTGCCGTGGGAGGAGTTTCTAGCAAGGTATTGCCAGCACGGTGTTCCGCTTTGAGAGAACACGCAGCCTCGGCCCACAACGACAATCCTGCCGTGCAGAGACGTCGGGCCGCTAGTGCTGTTCGGGCAGCTTTGAAGCCAAGCGCACGGCGCCTCCAAACGGGGAGAAAGCGTACTCTCCCATCCGCGCCCCACTTTCAAGCTGAATGACGCAGCATGTTTCTCGGGAGGCTCTGCCGAGCTATCTAGTACAAGGGAGAGAGTGCCTGCCTATGCCGAGAAAGGTTTTGACGTGGGGATGGCTGGACGTGCGGAAGAGCGTTCCCCAGGCCGTGCCAGGTTTAGGCTTTGGTGATTCTGGATGTTCCCAAGGGTCCAGAATTGTCCCTGGGAAAGCTGTCCTTTTTCTCTTTCTCCGGCTGGAAGTAAACATCTGGCCACCGACTGCCGTACGCAGGCGTCCTGGGGGAGCCCCCCCCTCCCCGGTTTCCTTTGGGACGCACATTGGTGTCTCACAGAAGAGCCCACATTCCCAATTGGGGGCACACCAGCGTGGAATGTAAGGCTGTTTAGAACGGCGTACCTTGAGGCCGTGTGAAGGCCGTACAAACGAGAGCTTTCGAGCGAACAGGGCAGCGCTTCGCCATCGTCGTTGCACGTTCACGGAGCTTAATCAAACGAATGCATTTACTTCCTGTGGCTCAAACGCCAGAGAGGAGTTGGAAGGCATCCAGTGCCCTTTGACAGTTGTTACAACGAACGTGAGTGCACGGTGTCTCGTGAAATAAAGCCCTAGCACCGTTGAGGCCCTCCGTTAACGCGTGCTTCTTCGCTCCTATGGCACTCCGAGGTGTTCCTGACGGGGAAAATCTGGACTTTTGCTTGAGGCCGGGGTGGGGCGGGGGGACTCACCGTTCTTGTGCCGGCGAGCTCCCGAGCGCTCCTGCTGAAGCTCCCAGCAAGGAACTGAGAGCAGATGGCCTCACACGCGTAAACTCAGACTTCTGCTGTCACGAGTAAACTCAGACGTCTTGTGGGAGGCCTTCCGGCAGCAAAGAGAAGGTGGGCGCGAGCAGTGTACTTCAGGCAGCTTAGGACCCGCCACTGTCTCGTTTACCACGGAGGGGAATAAGGGTCGGCCAGGGTCGCCCAGCTTCAAACCGGAGCTCCTATAGGGATCCCCAGCGGTTTCTGATTACCTCAAGGAAACACAACGGGAGGAGCAGGGCCCTTCCGTGGAGGCCCGTTTGGGCACAGGGACCTCTGCGTGGGAGCTACTGGGTAAGTATGGCAGTCCCTTAGGTAGGCCTCAGGGACCAAGGCTCTCTGGCTCATGCCTAGCTGTGTAAAGAAGTGTGGCAAACGTACGTACTGCTCCTCAGGCTGGGCGCACAGCCTAGCTTTCGCTTCTATGAGAGTGCTGTCCCGAGTCTCTTCCTGGAGCCAGTCGTCAGCACGGTGCCTTTTGGCACTGCAGTTCTCTTTCAGTCAAGGAGGCCGTTCGACTGGCAAAGGGAGTCTGCGCAGCACTGCTTTCGCGAGGCTCTTTGACGACTGGGGCACTCAACCCAGGCAAGCCAGAGAGCAGTACCTTGCCCTTGCTCGGAATGTGAAGCGCTTTCTCCAGGGGCCTGTTTAGGCTAAGGTTCCTCTAGAAGCCAGGAGCCGCCGTTCCGGCACGGAGAGAAGTCATCCTGCGAAACTGGCGAACGAGCTCCTCTCCTGTGTGCCCCCAGGAGCGTCGCAGAGTTAAGGCACTCCGTGGTGGAGTCTGGCCTCATGGAGACCCCTGCACACCCAACTCCCCCGACGTGAAACGCTGGAACTTACCTTGAGGCCTGAGGTCACCTTTCGTTTGGCCGGAGCTGAACATGTAGTGCCGTGGGAGGAGTTTCTAGCAAGGTATTGCCAGCACGGTTTTCCGCTTTGAGAGAACACGCAGCCTCGGCCCACAACGACAATCCTGCCGTGCAGAGACGTCGGGCCGCTAGTGCTGTTCGGGCAGCTTTGAAGCCAAGCGCACGGCGCCTCCAAACGGGGAGAAAGCGTACTCTCCCATCCGCGCCCCACTTTCAAGCTGAATGACGCAGCATGTTTCTCGGGAGGCTCTGCCGAGCTATCTAGTACAAGGGAGAGAGTGCCTGCCTCTGCCGAGAAAGGTTTTGACGTGGGGATGGCTGGACGTGCGGAAGAGCGTTCCCCAGGCCGTGCCAGGTTTAGGCTTTGGTGATTCTGGATGTTCCCAAGGGTCCAGAATTGTCCCTGGGAAAGCTGTCCTTTTTCTCTTTCCCCGGCTGGAAGTAAACATCTGACCACCGACTGCCGTACGCAGGCGTCCTGGGGGAGCCCCCCCCCTCCCCGGTTTCCTTTGGGACGCACATTGGTGTCTCACAGAAGAGCCCACATTCCCAATTGGGGGCACACCAGCGTGGAATGTAAGGCTGTTTAGAACTGCGTACCTTGAGGCCGTGTGAAGGCCGTACAAACGAGGGCTTTCGAGCGAACAGGGCAGCGCTTCGCCATCGTCGTTGCACGTTCACGGAGCTTAATCAAACGAATGCATTTACATCCTGTGGCTCAAACGCCAGAGAGGAGTTGGAAGGCATCCAGTGCCCTTTGACAGTTGTTACAACGAACGTGAGTGCACGGTGTCTCGTGAAATAAAGCCCTAGCACCGTTGAGGCCCTCCGTTAACGCGTGCTTCTTCGCTCCTATGGCACTCCGAGGTGTTCCTGACGGGGGAAATCTGGACTTTTGCTTGAGGCCGGGGTGGGGCGAGGGGACTCACCGTTCTTGTGCCGGCGAGCTCCCGAGCGCTCCTGCTGAAGCTCCCAGCAAGGAACTGAGAGCAGCAGGCCTCACACGCGTAAACTCAGACTTCTGCTGTCACGAGTAAACTCAGACGTCTTGTGGGAGGCCTTCCGGCAGCAAAGAGAAGGTGGGCGCGAGCAGTGTACTTCAGGCAGCTTAGGACCCGCCACTGTCTCGTTTACCACGGAGGGGAATAAGGGTCGGCCAGGGTCGCCCAGCTTCAAACAGGAGCTCCTATAGGGATCCCCAGCGGTTTCTGATTACCTCAAGGAAACACAACGGGAGGAGCAGGGCCCTTCCGTGGAGGCCCGTTTGGGCACAGGGACCTCTGCGTGGGAGCTACTGGGTAAGTATGGCAGTCCCTTAGGTAGGCCTCAGGGACCAAGGCTCTCTGGCTCATGCCTAGCTGTGTAAAGAAGTGTGGCAAACGTACGTACTGCTCCTCAGGCTGGGCGCACAGCCTAGCTTTCGCTTCTATGAGAGTGCTGTCCCGAGTCTCTTCCTGGAGCCAGTCGTCAGCACGGTGCCTTTTGGCACTGCAGTTCTCTTTCAGTCAAGGAGGCCGTTCGACTGGCAAAGGGAGTCTGCGCAGCACTGCTTTCGCGAGGCTCTTTGACGACTGGGGCACTCAACCCAGGCAAGCCAGAGAGCAGTACCTTGCCCTTGCTCGGAATGTGAAGCGCTTTCTCCAGGGGCCTGTTTAGGCTAAGGTTCCTCTAGAAGCCAGGAGCCGCCGTTCCGGCACGGAGAGAAGTCATCCTGCGAAACTGGCGAACGAGCTCCTCTCCTGTGTGCCCCCAGGAGCGTCGCAGAGTTAAGGCACTCCGTGGTGGAGTCTGGCCTCATGGAGACCCCTGCACACCCAACTCCCCCGACGTGAAACGCTGGAACTTACCTTGAGGCCTGAGGTCACCTTTCGTTTGGCCGGAGCTGAACATGTAGTGCCGTGGGAGGAGTTTCTAGCAAGGTATTGCCAGCACGGTTTTCCGCTTTGAGAGAACACGCAGCCTCGGCCCACAACGACAATCCTGCCGTGCAGAGACGTCGGGCCGCTAGTGCTGTTCGGGCAGCTTTGAAGCCAAGCGCACGGCGCCTCCAAACGGGGAGAAAGCGTACTCTCCCATCCGCGCCCCACTTTCAAGCTGAATGACGCAGCATGTTTCTCGGGAGGCTCTGCCGAGCTATCTAGTACAAGGGAGAGAGTGCCTGCCTCTGCCGAGAAAGGTTTTGACGTGGGGATGGCTGGACGTGCGGAAGAGCGTTCCCCAGGCCGTGCCAGGTTTAGGCTTTGGTGATTCTGGATGTTCCCAAGGGTCCAGAATTGTCCCTGGGAAAGCTGTCCTTTTTCTCTTTCCCCGGCTGGAAGTAAACATCTGACCACCGACTGCCGTACGCAGGCGTCCTGGGGGAGCCCCCCCCCTCCCCGGTTTCCTTTGGGACGCACATTCGTGTCTCACAGAAGAGCCCACATTCCCAATTGGGGGCACACCAGCGTGGAATGTAAGGCTGTTTAGAACGGCGTACCTTGAGGCCGTGTGAAGGCCGTACAAACGAGAGCTTTCGAGCGAACAGGGCAGCGGTTCGCCATCGTCGTTGCACGTTCACGGAGCTTAATCAAACGAATGCATTTACTTCCTGTGGCTCAAACGCCAGAGAGGAGTTGGAAGGCATCCAGTGCCCTTTGACAGTTGTTACAACGAACGTGAGTGCACGGTGTCTCGTGAAATAAAGCCCTAGCACCGTTGAGGCCCTCCGTTAACGCGTGCTTCTTCGCTCCTATGGCACTCCGAGGTGTTCCTGACGGGGGAAATCTGGACTTTTGCTTGAGGCCGGGGTGGGGCGAGGGGACTCACAGTTCTTGTGCCGGCGAGCTCCCGAGCGCTCCTGCTGAAGCTCCCAGCAAGGAACTGAGAGCAGCAGGCCTCACACGCGTAAACTCAGACTTCTGCTGTCACGAGTAAACTCAGACGTCTTGTGGGAGGCCTTCCGGCAGCAAAGAGAAGGTGGGCGCGAGCAGTGTACTTCAGGCAGCTTAGGACCCGCCCCTGTCTCGTTTACCACGGAGGGGAATAAGGGTCGGCCAGGGTCGCCCAGCTTCAAACCGGAGCTCCTATAGGGATCCCCAGCGGTTTCTGATTACCTCAAGGAAACACAACGGGAGGAGCAGGGCCCTTCCGTGGAGGCCCGTTTGGGCACAGGGACCTCTGCGTGGGAGCTACTGGGTAAGTATGGCAGTCCCTTAGGTAGGCCTCAGGGACCAAGGCTCTCTGGCTCATGCCTAGCTGTGTAAAGAAGTGTGGCAAACGTACGTACTGCTCCTCAGGCTGGGCGCACAGCCTAGCTTTCGCTTCTATGAGAGTGCTGTCCCGAGTCTCTTCCTGGAGCCAGTCGTCAGCACGGTGCCTTTTGGCACTGCAGTTCTCTTTCAGTCAAGGAGGCCGTTCGACTGGCAAAGGGAGTCTGCGCAGCACTGCTTTCGCGAGGCTCTTTGACGACTGGGGCACTCAACCCAGGCAAGCCAGAGAGCAGTACCTTGCCCTTGCTCGGAATGTGAAGCGCTTTCTCCAGGGGCCTGTTTAGGCTAAGGTTCCTCTAGAAGCCAGGAGCCGCCGTTCCGGCACGGAGAGAAGTCATCCTGCGAAACTGGCGAACGAGCTCCTCTCCTGTGTGCCCCCAGGAGCGTCGCAGAGTTAAGGCACTCCGTGGTGGAGTCTGGCCTCATGGAGACCCCTGCACACCCAACTCCCCCGACGTGAAACGCTGGAACTTACCTTGAGGCCTGAGGTCACCTTTCGTTTGGCCGGAGCTGAACATGTAGTGCCGTGGGAGGAGTTTCTAGCAAGGTATTGCCAGCACGGTTTTCCGCTTAGAGAGAACACGCAGCCTCGGCCCACAACGACAATCCTGCCGTGCAGAGACGTCGGGCCGCTAGTGCTGTTCGGGCAGCTTTGAAGCCAAGCGCACGGCGCCTCCAAACGGGGAGAAAGCGTACTCTCCCATCCGCGCCCCACTTTCAAGCTGAATGACGCAGCATGTTTCTCGGGAGGCTCTGCCGAGCTATCTAGTACAAGGGAGAGAGTGCCTGCCTCTGCCGAGAAAGGTTTTGACGTGGGGATGGCTGGACGTGCGGAAGAGCGTTCCCCAGGCCGTGCCAGGTTTAGGCTTTGGTGATTCTGGATGTTCCCAAGGGTCCAGAATTGTCCCTGGGAAAGCTGTCCTTTTTCTCTTTCTCCGGCTGGAAGTAAACATCTGACCACCGACTGCCGTACGCAGGCGTCCTGGGGGAGCCCCCCCCCCTCCCCGGTTTCCTTTGGGACGCACATTGGTGTCTCACAGAAGAGCCCACATTCCCAATTGGGGGCACACCAGCGTGGAATGTAAGGCTGTTTAGAACGGCGTACCTTGAGGCCGTGTGAAGGCCGTACAAACGAGAGCTTTCGAGCGAACAGGGCAGCGCTTCGCCATCGTCGTTGCACGTTCACGGAGCTTAATCAAACGAATGCATTTACTTCCTGTGGCTCAAACGCCAGAGAGGAGTTGGAAGGCATCCAGTGCCCTTTGACAGTTGTTACAACGAACGTGAGTGCACGGTGTCTCGTGAAATAAAGCCCTAGCACCGTTGAGGCCCTCCGTTAACGCGTGCTTCTTCGCTCCTATGGCACTCCGAGGTGTTCCTGACGGGGGAAATCTGGACTTTTGCTTGAGGCCGGGGTGGGGCGAGGGGACTCACAGTTCTTGTGCCGGCGAGCTCCCGAGCGCTCCTGCTGAAGCTCCCAGCAAGGAACTGAGAGCAGCAGGCCTCACACGCGTAAACTCAGACTTCTGCTGTCACGAGTAAACTCAGACGTCTTGTGGGAGGCCTTCCGGCAGCAAAGAGAAGGTGGGCGCGAGCAGTGTACTTCAGGCAGCTTAGGACCCGCCACTGTCTCGTTTACCACGGAGGGGAATAAGGGTCGGCCAGGGTCGCCCAGCTTCAAACCGGAGCTCCTATAGGGATCCCCAGCGGTTTCTGATTACCTCAAGGAAACACAACGGGAGGAGCAGGGCCCTTCCGTGGAGGCCCGTTTGGGCACAGGGACCTCTGCGTGGGAGCTACTGGGTAAGTATGGCAGTCCCTTAGGTAGGCCTCAGTGACCAAGGCTCTCTGGCTCATGCCTAGCTGTGTAAAGAAGTGTGGCAAACGTACGTACTGCTCCTCAGGCTGGGCGCACAGCCTAGCTTTCGCTTCTATGAGAGTGCTGTCCCGAGTCTCTTCCTGGAGCCAGTCGTCAGCACGGTGCCTTTTGGCACTGCAGTTCTCTTTCAGTCAAGGAGGCCGTTCGACTGGCAAAGGGAGTCTGCGCAGCACTGCTTTCGCGAGGCTCTTTGACGACTGGGGCACTCAACCCAGGCAAGCCAGAGAGCAGTACCTTGCCCTTGCTCGGAATGTGAAGCGCTTTCTCCAGGGGCCTGTTTAGGCTAAGGTTCCTCTAGAAGCCAGGAGCCGCCGTTCCGGCACGGAGAGAAGTCATCCTGCGAAACTGGCGAACGAGCTCCTCTCCTGTGTGCCCCCAGGAGCGTCGCAGAGTTAAGGCACTCCGTGGTGGAGTCTGGCCTCATGGAGACCCCTGCACACCCAACTCCCCCGACGTGAAACGCTGGAACTTACCTTGAGGCCTGAGGTCACCTTTCGTTTGGCCGGAGCTGAACATGTAGTGCCGTGGGAGGAGTTTCTAGCAAGGTATTGCCAGCACGGTTTTCCGCTTTGAGAGAACACGCAGCCTCGGCCCACAACGACAATCCTGCCGTGCAGAGACGTCGGGCCGCTAGTGCTGTTCGGGCAGCTTTGAAGCCAAGCGCACGGCGCCTCCAAACGGGGAGAAAGCGTACTCTCCCATCCGCGCCCCACTTTCAAGCTGAATGACGCAGCATGTTTCTCGGGAGGCTCTGCCGAGCTATCTAGTACAAGGGAGAGAGTGCCTGCCTCTGCCGAGAAAGGTTTTGACGTGGGGATGGCTGGACGTGCGGAAGAGCGTTCCCCAGGCCGTGCCAGGTTTAGGCTTTGGTGATTCTGGATGTTCCCAAGGGTCCAGAATTGTCCCTGGGAAAGCTGTCCTTTTTCTCTTTCTCCGGCTGGAAGTAAACATCTGACCACCGACTGCCGTACGCAGGCGTCCTGGGGGAGCCCCCCCCCTCCCCGGTTTCCTTTGGGACGCACATTGGTGTCTCACAGAAGAGCCCACATTCCCAATTGGGGGCACACCAGCGTGGAATGTAAGGCTGTTTAGAACGGCGTACCTTGAGGCCGTGTGAAGGCCGTACAAACGAGAGCTTTCGAGCGAACAGGGCAGCGGTTCGCCATCGTCGTTGCACGTTCACGGAGCTTAATCAAACGAATGCATTTACTTCCTGTGGCTCAAACGCCAGAGAGGAGTTGGAAGGCATCCAGTGCCCTTTGACAGTTGTTACAACGAACGTGAGTGCACGGTGTCTCGTGAAATAAAGCCCTAGCACCGTTGAGGCCCTCCGTTAACGCGTGCTTCTTCGCTCCTATGGCACTCCGAGGTGTTCCTGACGGGGGAAATCTGGACTTTTGCTTGAGGCCGGGGTGGGGCGAGGGGACTCACAGTTCTTGTGCCGGCGAGCTCCCGAGCGCTCCTGCTGAAGCTCCCAGCAAGGAACTGAGAGCAGCAGGCCTCACACGCGTAAACTCAGACTTCTGCTGTCACGAGTAAACTCAGACGTCTTGTGGGAGGCCTTCCGGCAGCAAAGAGAAGGTGGGCGCGAGCAGTGTACTTCAGGCAGCTTAGGACCCGCCACTGTCTCGTTTACCACGGAGGGGAATAAGGGTCGGCCAGGGTCGCCCAGCTTCAAACCGGAGCTCCTATAGGGATCCTCAGCGGTTTCTGATTACCTCAAGGAAACACAACGGGAGGAGCAGGGCCCTTCCGTGGAGGCCCGTTTGGGCACAGGGACCTCTGCGTGGGAGCTACTGGGTAAGTATGGCAGTCCCTTAGGTAGGCCTCAGGGACCAAGGCTCTCTGGCTCATGCCTAGCTGTGTAAAGAAGTGTGGCAAACGTACGTACTGCTCCTCAGGCTGGGCGCACAGCCTAGCTTTCGCTTCTATGAGAGTGCTGTCCCGAGTCTCTTCCTGGAGCCAGTCGTCAGCACGGTGCCTTTTGGCACTGCAGTTCTCTTTCAGTCAAGGAGGCCGTTCGACTGGCAGAGGGAGTCTGCGCAGCACTGCTTTCGCGAGGCTCTTTGACGACTGGGGCACTCAACCCAGGCAAGCCAGAGAGCAGTACCTTGCCCTTGCTCGGAATGTGAAGCGCTTTCTCCAGGGGCCTGTTTAGGCTAAGGTTCCTCTAGAAGCCAGGAGCCGCCGTTCCGGCACGGAGAGAAGTCATCCTGCGAAACTGGCGAACGAGCTCCTATCCTGTGTGCCCCCAGGAGCGTCGCAGAGTTAAGGCACTCCGTGGTGGAGTCTGGCCTCATGGAGACCCCTGCACACCCAACTCCCCCGACGTGAAACGCTGGAACTTACCTTGAGGCCTGAGGTCACCTTTCGTTTGGCCGGAGCTGAACATGTAGTGCCGTGGGAGGAGTTTCTAGCAAGGTATTGCCAGCACGGTTTTCCGCTTTGAGAGAACACGCAGCCTCGGCCCACAACGACAATCCTGCCGTGCAGAGACGTCGGGCCGCTAGTGCTGTTCGGGCAGCTTTGAAGCCAAGCGCACGGCGCCTCCAAACGGGGAGAAAGCGTACTCGCCCATCCGCGCCCCACTTTCAAGCTGAATGACGCAGCATGTTTCTCGGGAGGCTCTGCCGAGCTATCTAGTACAAGGGAGAGAGTGCCTGCCTCTGCCGAGAAAGGTTTTGACGTGGGGATGGCTGGACGTGCGGAAGAGCGTTCCCCAGGCCGTGCCAGGTTTAGGCTTTGGTGATTCTGGATGTTCCCAAGGGTCCAGAATTGTCCCTGGGAAAGCTGTCCTTTTTCTCTTTCCCCGGCTGGAAGTAAACATCTGGCCACCGACTGCCGTACGCAGGCGTCCTGGGGGAGCCCCCCCACCCCCTCCCCGGTTTCCTTTGGGACGCACATTGGTGTCTCACAGAAGAGCCCACATTCCCAATTGGGGGCACACCAGCGTGGAATGTAAGGCTGTTTAGAACGGCGTACCTTGAGGCCGTGTGAAGGCCGTACAAACGAGAGCTTTCGAGCGAACAGGGCAGCGCTTCGCCATCGTCGTTGCACGTTCACGGAGCTTAATCAAACGAATGCATTTACTTCCTGTGGCTCAAACGCCAGAGAGGAGTTGGAAGGCATCCAGTGCCCTTTGACAGTTGTTACAACGAACGTGAGTGCACGGTGTCTCGTGAAATAAAGCCCTAGCACCGTTGAGGCCCTCCGTTAACGCGTGCTTCTTCGCTCCTATGGCACTCCGAGGTGTTCCTGACGGGGGAAATCTGGACTTTTGCTTGAGGCCGGGGTGGGGCGAGGGGACTCACAGTTCTTGTGCCGGCGAGCTCCCGAGCGCTCCTGCTGAAGCTCCCAGCAAGGAACTGAGAGCAGCAGGCCTCACACGCGTAAACTCAGACTTCTGCTGTCACGAGTAAACTCAGACGTCTTGTGGGAGGCCTTCCGGCAGCAAAGAGAAGGTGGGCGCGAGCAGTGTACTTCAGGCAGCTTAGGACCCGCCACTGTCTCGTTTACCACGGAGGGGAATAAGGGTCGGCCAGGGACGCCCAGCTTCAAACCGGAGCTCCTATAGGGATCCCCAGCGGTTTCTGATTACCTCAAGGAAACACAACGGGAGGAGCAGGGCCCTTCCGTGGAGGCCCGTTTGGGCACAGGGACCTCTGCGTGGGAGCTACTGGGTAAGTATGGCAGTCCCTTAGGTAGGCCTCAGGGACCAAGGCTCTCTGGCTCATGCCTAGCTGTGTAAAGAAGTGTGGCAAACGTACGTACTGCTCCTCAGGCTGGGCGCACAGCCTAGCTTTCGCTTCTATGAGAGTGCTGTCCCGAGTCTCTTCCTGGAGCCAGTCGTCAGCACGGTGCCTTTTGGCACTGCAGTTCTCTTTCAGTCAAGGAGGCCGTTCGACTGGCAAAGGGAGTCTGCGCAGCACTGCTTTCGCGAGGCTCTTTGACGACTGGGGCACTCAACCCAGGCAAGCCAGAGAGCAGTACCTTGCCCTTGCTCGGAATGTGAAGCGCTTTCTCCAGGGGCCTGTTTAGGCTAAGGTTCCTCTAGAAGCCAGGAGCCGCCGTTCCGGCACGGAGAGAAGTCATCCTGCGAAACTGGCGAACGAGCTCCTATCCTGTGTGCCCCCAGGAGCGTCGCAGAGTTAAGGCACTCCGTGGTGGAGTCTGGCCTCATGGAGACCCCTGCACACCCAACTCCCCCGACGTGAAACGCTGGAACTTACCTTGAGGCCTGAGGTCACCTTTCGTTTGGCCGGAGCTGAACATGTAGTGCCGTGGGAGGAGTTTCTAGCAAGGTATTGCCAGCACGGTGTTCCGCTTTGAGAGAACACGCAGCCTCGGCCCACAACGACAATCCTGCCGTGCAGAGACGTCGGGCCGCTAGTGCTGTTCGGGCAGCTTTGAAGCCAAGCGCACGGCGCCTCCAAACGGGGAGAAAGCGTACTCTCCCATCCGCGCCCCACTTTCAAGCTGAATGACGCAGCATGTTTCTCGGGAGGCTCTGCCGAGCTATCTAGTACAAGGGAGAGAGTGCCTGCCTCTGCCGAGAAAGGTTTTGACGTGGGGATGGCTGGACGTGCGGAAGAGCGTTCCCCAGGCCGTGCCAAGTTTAGGCTTTGGTGATTCTGGATGTTCCCAAGGGTCCAGAATTGTCCCTGGGAAAGCTGTCCTTTTTCTCTTTCTCCGGCTGGAAGTAAACATCTGGCCACCGACTGCCGTACGCAGGCGTCCTGGGGGAGCCCCCCCACCCCCTCCCCGGTTTCCTTTGGGACGCACATTGGTGTCTCACAGAAGAGCCCACATTCCCAATTGGGGGCACACCAGCGTGGAATGTAAGGCTGTTTAGAACGGCGTACCTTGAGGCCGTGTGAAGGCCGTACAAACGAGAGCTTTCGAGCGAACAGGGCAGCGCTTCGCCATCGTCGTTGCACGTTCACGGAGCTTAATCAAACGAATGCATTTACTTCCTGTGGCTCAAACGCCAGAGAGGAGTTGGAAGGCATCCAGTGCCCTTTGACAGTTGTTACAACGAACGTGAGTGCACGGTGTCTCGTGAAATAAAGCCCTAGCACCGTTGAGGCCCTCCGTTAACGCGTGCTTCTTCGCTCCTATGGCACTCCGAGGTGTTCCTGACGGGGGAAATCTGGACTTTTGCTTGAGGCCGGGGTGGGGCGAGGGGACTCACCGTTCTTGTGCCGGCGAGCTCCCGAGCGCTCCTGCTGAAGCTCCCAGCAAGGAACTGAGAGCAGCAGGCCTCACACGCGTAAACTCAGACTTCTGCTGTCACGAGTAAACTCAGACGTCTTGTGGGAGGCCTTCCGGCAGCAAAGAGAAGGTGGGCGCGAGCAGTGTACTTCAGGCAGCTTAGGACCCGCCACTGTCTCGTTTACCACGGAGGGGAATAAGGGTCGGCCAGGGTCGCCCAGCTTCAAACCGGAGCTCCTATAGGGATCCCCAGCGGTTTCTGATTACCTCAAGGAAACACAACGGGAGGAGCAGGGCCCTTCCGTGGAGGCCCGTTTGGGCACAGGGACCTCTGCGTGGGAGCTACTGGGTAAGTATGGCAGTCCCTTAGGTAGGCCTCAGGGACCAAGGCTCTCTGGCTCATGCCTAGCTGTGTAAAGAAGTGTGGCAAACGTACGTACTGCTCCTCAGGCTGGGCGCACAGCCTAGCTTTCGCTTCTATGAGAGTGCTGTCCCGAGTCTCTTCCTGGAGCCAGTCGTCAGCACGGTGCCTTTTGGCACTGCAGTTCTCTTTCAGTCAAGGAGGCCGTTCGACTGGCAGAGGGAGTCTGCGCAGCACTGCTTTCGCGAGGCTCTTTGACGACTGGGGCACTCAACCCAGGCAAGCCAGAGAGCAGTACCTTGCCCTTGCTCGGAATGTGAAGCGCTTTCTCCAGGGGCCTGTTTAGGCTAAGGTTCCTCTAGAAGCCAGGAGCCGCCGTTCCGGCACGGAGAGAAGTCATCCTGCGAAACTGGCGAACGAGCTCCTATCCTGTGTGCCCCCAGGAACGTCGCAGAGTTAAGGCACTCCGTGGTGGAGTCTGGCCTCATGGAGACCCCTGCACACCCAACTCCCCCGACGTGAAACGCTGGAACTTACCTTGAGGCCTGAGGTCACCTTTCGTTTGGCCGGAGCTGAACATGTAGTGCCGTGGGAGGAGTTTCTAGCAAGGTATTGCCAGCACGGTTTTCCGCTTTGAGAGAACACGCAGCCTCGGCCCACAACGACAATCCTGCCGTGCAGAGACGTCGGGCCGCTAGTGCTGTTCGGGCAGCTTTGAAGCCAAGCGCTCGGCGCCTCCAAACGGGGAGAAAGCGTACTCTCCCATCCGCGCCCCACTTTCAAGCTGAATGACGCAGCATGTTTCTCGGGAGGCTCTGCCGAGCTATCTAGTACAAGGGAGAGAGTGCCTGCCTCTGCCGAGAAAGGTTTTGACGTGGGGATTGCTGGACGTGCGGAAGAGCGTTCCCCAGGCCGTGCCAGGTTTAGGCTTTGGTGATTCTGGATGTTCCCAAGGGTCCAGAATTGTCCCTGGGAAAGCTGTCCTTTTTCTCTTTCTCCGGCTGGAAGTAAACATCTGGCCACCGACTGCCGTACGCAGGCGTCCTGGGGGAGCCCCCCCCTCCCCGGTTTCCTTTGGGACGCACATTGGTGTCTCACAGAAGAGCCCACATTCCCAACTGGGGGCACACCAGCGTGGAATGTAAGGCTGTTTAGAACGGCGTACCTTGAGGCCGTGTGAAGGCCGTACAAACGAGGGCTTTCGAGCGAACAGGGCAGCGCTTCGCCATCGTCGTTGCACGTTCACGGAGCTTAATCAAACGAATGCATTTACTTCCTGTGGCTCAAACGCCAGAGAGGAGTTGGAAGGCATCCAGTGCCCTTTGACAGTTGTTACAACGAACGTGAGTGCACGGTGTCTCGTGAAATAAAGCCCTAGCACCGTTGAGGCCCTCCGTTAACGCGTGCTTCTTCGCTCCTATGGCACTCCGAGGTGTTCCTGACGGGGGAAATCTGGACTTTTGCTTGAGGCCGGGGTGGGGCGAGGGGACTCACCGTTCTTGTGCCGGCGAGCTCCCGAGCGCTCCTGCTGAAGCTCCCAGCAAGGAACTGAGAGCAGCAGGCCTCACACGCGTAAACTCAGACTTCTGCTGTCACGAGTAAACTCAGACGTCTTGTGGGAGGCCTTCCGGCAGCAAAGAGAAGGTGGGCGCGAGCAGTGTACTTCAGGCAGCTTAGGACCCGCCACTGTCTCGTTTACCACGGAGGGGAATAAGGGTCGGCCAGGGTCGCCCAGCTTCAAACCGGAGCTCCTATAGGGATCCTCAGCGGTTTCTGATTACCTCAAGGAAACACAACGGGAGGAGCAGGGCCCTTCCGTGGAGGCCCGTTTGGGCACAGGGACCTCTGCGTGGGAGCTACTGGGTAAGTATGGCAGTCCCTTAGGTAGGCCTCAGGGACCAAGGCTCTCTGGCTCATGCCTAGCTGTGTAAAGAAGTGTGGCAAACGTACGTACTGCTCCTCAGGCTGGGCGCACAGCCTAGCTTTCGCTTCTATGAGAGTGCTGTCCCGAGTCTCTTCCTGGAGCCAGTCGTCAGCACGGTGCCTTTTGGCACTGCAGTTCTCTTTCAGTCAAGGAGGCCGTTCGACTGGCAGAGGGAGTCTGCGCAGCACTGCTTTCGCGAGGCTCTTTGACGACTGGGGCACTCAACCCAGGCAAGCCAGAGAGCAGTACCTTGCCCTTGCTCGGAATGTGAAGCGCTTTCTCCAGGGGCCTGTTTAGGCTAAGGTTCCTCTAGAAGCCAGGAGCCGCCGTTCCGGCACGGAGAGAAGTCATCCTGCGAAACTGGCGAACGAGCTCCTATCCTGTGTGCCCCCAGGAGCGTCGCAGAGTTAAGGCACTCCGTGGTGGAGTCTGGCCTCATGGAGACCCCTGCACACCCAACTCCCCCGACGTGAAACGCTGGAACTTACCTTGAGGCCTGAGGTCACCTTTCGTTTGGCCGGAGCTGAACATGTAGTGCCGTGGGAGGAGTTTCTAGCAAGGTATTGCCAGCACGGTTTTCCGCTTTGAGAGAACACGCAGCCTCGGCCCACAACGACAATCCTGCCGTGCAGAGACGTCGGGCCGCTAGTGCTGTTCGGGCAGCTTTGAAGCCAAGCGCACGGCGCCTCCAAACGGGGAGAAAGCGTACTCGCCCATCCGCGCCCCACTTTCAAGCTGAATGACGCAGCATGTTTCTCGGGAGGCTCTGCCGAGCTATCTAGTACAAGGGAGAGAGTGCCTGCCTCTGCCGAGAAAGGTTTTGACGTGGGGATGGCTGGACGTGCGGAAGAGCGTTCCCCAGGCCGTGCCAGGTTTAGGCTTTGGTGATTCTGGATGTTCCCAAGGGTCCAGAATTGTCCCTGGGAAAGCTGTCCTTTTTCTCTTTCCCCGGCTGGAAGTAAACATCTGGCCACCGACTGCCGTACGCAGGCGTCCTGGGGGAGCCCCCCCACCCCCTCCCCGGTTTCCTTTGGGACGCACATTGGTGTCTCACAGAAGAGCCCACATTCCCAATTGGGGGCACACCAGCGTGGAATGTAAGGCTGTTTAGAACGGCGTACCTTGAGGCCGTGTGAAGGCCGTACAAACGAGAGCTTTCGAGCGAACAGGGCAGCGCTTCGCCATCGTCGTTGCACGTTCACGGAGCTTAATCAAACGAATGCATTTACTTCCTGTGGCTCAAACGCCAGAGAGGAGTTGGAAGGCATCCAGTGCCCTTTGACAGTTGTTACAACGAACGTGAGTGCACGGTGTCTCGTGAAATAAAGCCCTAGCACCGTTGAGGCCCTCCGTTAACGCGTGCTTCTTCGCTCCTATGGCACTCCGAGGTGTTCCTGACGGGGGAAATCTGGACTTTTGCTTGAGGCCGGGGTGGGGCGAGGGGACTCACAGTTCTTGTGCCGGCGAGCTCCCGAGCGCTCCTGCTGAAGCTCCCAGCAAGGAACTGAGAGCAGCAGGCCTCACACGCGTAAACTCAGACTTCTGCTGTCACGAGTAAACTCAGACGTCTTGTGGGAGGCCTTCCGGCAGCAAAGAGAAGGTGGGCGCGAGCAGTGTACTTCAGGCAGCTTAGGACCCGCCACTGTCTCGTTTACCACGGAGGGGAATAAGGGTCGGCCAGGGACGCCCAGCTTCAAACCGGAGCTCCTATAGGGATCCCCAGCGGTTTCTGATTACCTCAAGGAAACACAACGGGAGGAGCAGGGCCCTTCCGTGGAGGCCCGTTTGGGCACAGGGACCTCTGCGTGGGAGCTACTGGGTAAGTATGGCAGTCCCTTAGGTAGGCCTCAGACACCAAGGCTCTCTGGCTCATGCCTAGCTGTGTAAAGAAGTGTGGCAAACGTACGTACTGCTCCTCAGGCTGGGCGCACAGCCTAGCTTTCGCTTCTATGAGAGTGCTGTCCCGAGTCTCTTCCTGGAGCCAGTCGTCAGCACGGTGCCTTTTGGCACTGCAGTTCTCTTTCAGTCAAGGAGGCCGTTCGACTGGCAAAGGGAGTCTGCGCAGCACTGCTTTCGCGAGGCTCTTTGACGACTGGGGCACTCAACCCAGGCAAGCCAGAGAGCAGTACCTTGCCCTTGCTCGGAATGTGAAGCGCTTTCTCCAGGGGCCTGTTTAGGCTAAGGTTCCTCTAGAAGCCAGGAGCCGCCGTTCCGGCACGGAGAGAAGTCATCCTGCGAAACTGGCGAACGAGCTCCTATCCTGTGTGCCCCCAGGAGCGTCGCAGAGTTAAGGCACTCCGTGGTGGAGTCTGGCCTCATGGAGACCCCTGCACACCCAACTCCCCCGACGTGAAACGCTGGAACTTACCTTGAGGCCTGAGGTCACCTTTCGTTTGGCCGGAGCTGAACATGTAGTGCCGTGGGAGGAGTTTCTAGCAAGGTATTGCCAGCACGGTGTTCCGCTTTGAGAGAACACGCAGCCTCGGCCCACAACGACAATCCTGCCGTGCAGAGACGTCGGGCCGCTAGTGCTGTTCGGGCAGCTTTGAAGCCAAGCGCACGGCGCCTCCAAACGGGGAGAAAGCGTACTCTCCCATCCGCGCCCCACTTTCAAGCTGAATGACGCAGCATGTTTCTCGGGAGGCTCTGCCGAGCTATCTAGTACAAGGGAGAGAGTGCCTGCCTCTGCCGAGAAAGGTTTTGACGTGGGGATGGCTGGACGTGCGGAAGAGCGTTCCCCAGGCCGTGCCAGGTTTAGGCTTTGGTGATTCTGGATGTTCCCAAGGGTCCAGAATTGTCCCTGGGAAAGCTGTCCTTTTTCTCTTTCTCCGGCTGGAAGTAAACATCTGGCCACCGACTGCCGTACGCAGGCGTCCTGGGGGAGCCCCCCACCCCCTCCCCGGTTTCCTTTGGGACGCACATTGGTGTCTCACAGAAGAGCCCACATTCCCAATTGGGGGCACACCAGCGTGGAATGTAAGGCTGTTTAGAACGGCGTACCTTGAGGCCGTGTGAAGGCCGTACAAACGAGAGCTTTCGAGCGAACAGGGCAGCGCTTCGCCATCGTCGTTGCACGTTCACGGAGCTTAATCAAACGAATGCATTTACTTCCTGTGGCTCAAACGCCAGAGAGGAGTTGGAAGGCATCCAGTGCCCTTTGACAGTTGTTACAACGAACGTGAGTGCACGGTGTCTCGTGAAATAAAGCCCTAGCACCGTTGAGGCCCTCCGTTAACGCGTGCTTCTTCGCTCCTATGGCACTCCGAGGTGTTCCTGACGGGGGAAATCTGGACTTTTGCTTGAGGCCGGGGTGGGGCGAGGGGACTCACCGTTCTTGTGCCGGCGAGCTCCCGAGCGCTCCTGCTGAAGCTCCCAGCAAGGAACTGAGAGCAGCAGGCCTCACACGCGTAAACTCAGACTTCTGCTGTCACGAGTAAACTCAGCCGTCTTGTGGGAGGCCTTCCGGCAGCAAAGAGAAGGTGGGCGCGAGCAGTGTACTTCAGGCAGCTTAGGACCCGCCACTGTCTCGTTTACCACGGAGGGGAATAAGGGTCGGCCAGGGTCGCCCAGCTTCAAACCGGAGCTCCTATAGGGATCCCCAGCGGTTTCTGATTACCTCAAGGAAACACAACGGGAGGAGCAGGGCCCTTCCGTGGAGGCCCGTTTGGGCACAGGGACCTCTGCGTGGGAGCTACTGGGTAAGTATGGCAGTCCCTTAGGTAGGCCTCAGGGACCAAGGCTCTCTGGCTCATGCCTAGCTGTGTAAAGAAGTGTGGCAAACGTACGTACTGCTCCTCAGGCTGGGCGCACAGCCTAGCTTTCGCTTCTATGAGAGTGCTGTCCCGAGTCTCTTCCTGGAGCCAGTCGTCAGCACGGTGCCTTTTGGCACTGCAGTTCTCTTTCAGTCAAGGAGGCCGTTCGACTGGCAAAGGGAGTCTGCGCAGCACTGCTTTCGCGAGGCTCTTTGACGACTGGGGCACTCAACCCAGGCAAGCCAGAGAGCAGTACCTTGCCCTTGCTCGGAATGTGAAGCGCTTTCTCCAGGGGCCTGTTTAGGCTAAGGTTCCTTTAGAAGCCAGGAGCCGCCGTTCCGGCACGGAGAGAAGTCATCCTGCGAAACTGGCGAACGAGCTCCTATCCTGTGTGCCCCCAGGAGCGTCGCAGAGTTAAGGCACTCCGTGGTGGAGTCTGGCCTCATGGAGACCCCTGCACACCCAACTCCCCCGACGTGAAACGCTGGAACTTACCTTGAGGCCTGAGGTCACCTTTCGTTTGGCCGGAGCTGAACATGTAGTGCCGTGGGAGGAGTTTCTAGCAAGGTATTGCCAGCACGGTTTTCCGCTTTGAGAGAACACGCAGCCTCGGCCCACAACGACAATCCTGCCGTGCAGAGACGTCGGGCCGCTAGTGCTGTTCGGGCAGCTTTGAAGCCAAGCGCACGGCGCCTCCAAACGGGGAGAAAGCGTACTCTCCCATCCGCGCCCCACTTTCAAGCTGAATGACGCAGCATGTTTCTCGGGAGGCTCTGCCGAGCTATCTAGTACAAGGGAGAGAGTGCCTGCCTCTGCCGAGAAAGGTTTTGACGTGGGGATGGCTGGACGTGCGGAAGAGCGTTCCCCAGGCCGTGCCAAGTTTAGGCTTTGGTGATTCTGGATGTTCCCAAGGGTCCAGAATTGTCCCTGGGAAAGCTGTCCTTTTTCTCTTTCTCCGGCTGGAAGTAAACATCTGGCCACCGACTGCCGTACGCAGGCGTCCTGGGGGAGCCCCCCCCCTCCCCGGTTTCCTTTGGGACGCACATTGGTGTCTCACAGAAGAGCCCACATTCCCAATTGGGGGCACACCAGCGTGGAATGTAAGGCTGTTTAGAACGGCGTACCTTGAGGCCGTGTGAAGGCCGTACAAACGAGAGCTTTCGAGCGAACAGGGCAGCGCTTCGCCATCGTCGTTGCACGTTCACGGAGCTTAATCAAACGAATGCATTTACTTCCTGTGGCTCAAACGCCAGAGAGGAGTTGGAAGGCATCCAGTGCCCTTTGACAGTTGTTACAACGAACGTGAGTGCACGGTGTCTCGTGAAATAAAGCCCTAGCACCGTTGAGGCCCTCCGTTAACGCGTGCTTCTTCGCTCCTATGGCACTCCGAGGTGTTCCTGACGGGGGAAATCTGGACTTTTGCTTGAGGCCGGGGTGGGGCGAGGGGACTCACCGTTCTTGTGCCGGCGAGCTCCCGAGCGCTCCTGCTGAAGCTCCCAGCAAGGAACTGAGAGCAGCAGGCCTCACACGCGTAAACTCAGACTTCTGCTGTCACGAGTAAACTCAGACGTCTTGTGGGAGGCCTTCCGGCAGCAAAGAGAAGGTGGGCGCGAGCAGTGTACTTCAGGCAGCTTAGGACCCGCCACTGTCTCGTTTACCACGGAGGGGAATAAGGGTCGGCCAGGGTCGCCCAGCTTCAAACCGGAGCTCCTATAGGGATCCCCAGCGGTTTCTGATTACCTCAAGGAAACACAACGGGAGGAGCAGGGCCCTTCCGTGGAGGCCCGTTTGGGCACAGGGACCTCTGCGTGGGAGCTACTGGGTAAGTATGGCAGTCCCTTAGGTAGGCCTCAGGGACCAAGGCTCTCTGGCTCATGCCTAGCTGTGTAAAGAAGTGTGGCAAACGTACGTACTGCTCCTCAGGCTGGGCGCACAGCCTAGCTTTCGCTTCTATGAGAGTGCTGTCCCGAGTCTCTTCCTGGAGCCAGTCGTCAGCACGGTGCCTTTTGGCACTGCAGTTCTCTTTCAGTCAAGGAGGCCGTTCGACTGGCAGAGGGAGTCTGCGCAGCACTGCTTTCGCGAGGCTCTTTGACGACTGGGGCACTCAACCCAGGCAAGCCAGAGAGCAGTACCTTGCCCTTGCTCGGAATGTGAAGCGCTTTCTCCAGGGGCCTGTTTAGGCTAAGGTTCCTCTAGAAGCCAGGAGCCGCCGTTCCGGCACGGAGAGAAGTCATCCTGCGAAACTGGCGAACGAGCTCCTATCCTGTGTGCCCCCAGGAACGTCGCAGAGTTAAGGCACTCCGTGGTGGAGTCTGGCCTCATGGAGACCCCTGCACACCCAACTCCCCCGACGTGAAACGCTGGAACTTACCTTGAGGCCTGAGGTCACCTTTCGTTTGGCCGGAGCTGAACATGTAGTGCCGTGGGAGGAGTTTCTAGCAAGGTATTGCCAGCACGGTTTTCCCGCTTTGAGAGAACACGCAGCCTCGGCCCACAACGACAATCCTGCCGTGCAGAGACGTCGGGCCGCTAGTGCTGTTCGGGCAGCTTTGAAGCCAAGCGCTCGGCGCCTCCAAACGGGGAGAAAGCGTACTCTCCCATCCGCGCCCCACTTTCAAGCTGAATGACGCAGCATGTTTCTCGGGAGGCTCTGCCGAGCTATCTAGTACAAGGGAGAGAGTGCCTGCCTCTGCCGAGAAAGGTTTTGACGTGGGGATTGCTGGACGTGCGGAAGAGCGTTCCCCAGGCCGTGCCAGGTTTAGGCTTTGGTGATTCTGGATGTTCCCAAGGGTCCAGAATTGTCCCTGGGAAAGCTGTCCTTTTTCTCTTTCTCCGGCTGGAAGTAAACATCTGGCCACCGACTGCCGTACGCAGGCGTCCTGGGGGAGCCCCCCCCTCCCCGGTTTACTTTGGGACGCACATTGGTGTCTCACAGAAGAGCCCACATTCCCAATTGGGGGCACACCAGCGTGGAATGTAAGGCTGTTTAGAACGGCGTACCTTGAGGCCGTGTGAAGGCCGTACAAACGAGAGCTTTCGAGCGAACAGGGCAGCGCTTCGCCATCGTCGTTGCACGTTCACGGAGCTTAATCAAACGAATGCATTTACTTCCTGTGGCTCAAACGCCAGAGAGGAGTTGGAAGGCATCCAGTGCCCTTTGACAGTTGTTACAACGAACGTGAGTGCACGGTGTCTCGTGAAATAAAGCCCTAGCACCGTTGAGGCCCTCCGTTAACGCGTGCTTCTTCGCTCCTATGGCACTCCGAGGTGTTCCTGACGGGGGAAATCTGGACTTTTGCTTGAGGCCGGGGTGGGGCGAGGGGACTCACCGTTCTTGTGCCGGCGAGCTCCCGAGCGCTCCTGCTGAAGCTCCCAGCAAGGAACTGAGAGCAGCAGGCCTCACACGCGTAAACTCAGACTTCTGCTGTCACGAGTAAACTCAGCCGTCTTGTGGGAGGCCTTCCGGCAGCAAAGAGAAGGTGGGCGCGAGCAGTGTACTTCAGGCAGCTTAGGACCCGCCACTGTCTCGTTTACCACGGAGGGGAATAAGGGTCGGCCAGGGTCGCCCAGCTTCAAACCGGAGCTCCTATAGGGATCCCCAGCGGTTTCTGATTACCTCAAGGAAACACAACGGGAGGAGCAGGGCCCTTCCGTGGAGGCCCGTTTGGGCACAGGGACCTCTGCGTGGGAGCTACTGGGTAAGTATGGCAGTCCCTTAGGTAGGCCTCAGGGACCAAGGCTCTCTGGCTCATGCCTAGCTGTGTAAAGAAGTGTGGCAAACGTACGTACTGCTCCTCAGGCTGGGCGCACAGCCTAGCTTTCGCTTCTATGAGAGTGCTGTCCCGAGTCTCTTCCTGGAGCCAGTCGTCAGCACGGTGCCTTTTGGCACTGCAGTTCTCTTTCAGTCAAGGAGGCCGTTCGACTGGCAAAGGGAGTCTGCGCAGCACTGCTTTCGCGAGGCTCTTTGACGACTGGGGCACTCAACCCAGGCAAGCCAGAGAGCAGTACCTTGCCCTTGCTCGGAATGTGAAGCGCTTTCTCCAGGGGCCTGTTTAGGCTAAGGTTCCTCTAGAAGCCAGGAGCCGCCGTTCCGGCACGGAGAGAAGTCATCCTGCGAAACTGGCGAACGAGCTCCTATCCTGTGTGCCCCCAGGAGCGTCGCAGAGTTAAGGCACTCCGTGGTGGAGTCTGGCCTCATGGAGACCCCTGCACACCCAACTCCCCCGACGTGAAACGCTGGAACTTACCTTGAGGCCTGAGGTCACCTTTCGTTTGGCCGGAGCTGAACATGTAGTGCCGTGGGAGGAGTTTCTAGCAAGGTATTGCCAGCACGGTTTTCCGCTTTGAGAGAACACGCAGCCTCGGCCCACAACGACAATCCTGCCGTGCAGAGACGTCGGGCCGCTAGTGCTGTTCGGGCAGCTTTGAAGCCAAGCGCACGGCGCCTCCAAACGGGGAGAAAGCGTACTCTCCCATCCGCGCCCCACTTTCAAGCTGAATGACGCAGCATGTTTCTCGGGAGGCTCTGCCGAGCTATCTAGTACAAGGGAGAGAGTGCCTGCCTCTGCCGAGAAAGGTTTTGACGTGGGGATGGCTGGACGTGCGGAAGAGCGTTCCCCAGGCCGTGCCAAGTTTAGGCTTTGGTGATTCTGGATGTTCCCAAGGGTCCAGAATTGTCCCTGGGAAAGCTGTCCTTTTTCTCTTTCTCCGGCTGGAAGTAAACATCTGGCCACCGACTGCCGTACGCAGGCGTCCTGGGGGAGCCCCCCCCCTCCCCGGTTTCCTTTGGGACGCACATTGGTGTCTCACAGAAGAGCCCACATTCCCAATTGGGGGCACACCAGCGTGGAATGTAAGGCTGTTTAGAACGGCGTACCTTGAGGCCGTGTGAAGGCCGTACAAACGAGAGCTTTCGAGCGAACAGGGCAGCGCTTCGCCATCGTCGTTGCACGTTCACGGAGCTTAATCAAACGAATGCATTTACTTCCTGTGGCTCAAACGCCAGAGAGGAGTTGGAAGGCATCCAGTGCCCTTTGACAGTTGTTACAACGAACGTGAGTGCACGGTGTCTCGTGAAATAAAGCCCTAGCACCGTTGAGGCCCTCCGTTAACGCGTGCTTCTTCGCTCCTATGGCACTCCGAGGTGTTCCTGACGGGGGAAATCTGGACTTTTGCTTGAGGCCGGGGTGGGGCGAGGGGACTCACCGTTCTTGTGCCGGCGAGCTCCCGAGCGCTCCTGCTGAAGCTCCCAGCAAGGAACTGAGAGCAGCAGGCCTCACACGCGTCAACTCAGACTTCTGCTGTCACGAGTAAACTCAGACGTCTTGTGGGAGGCCTTCCGGCAGCAAAGAGAAGGTGGGCGCGAGCAGTGTACTTCAGGCAGCTTAGGACCCGCCACTGTCTCGTTTACCACGGAGGGGAATAAGGGTCGGCCAGGGTCGCCCAGCTTCAAACCGGAGCTCCTATAGGGATCCCCAGCGGTTTCTGATTACCTCAAGGAAACACAACGGGAGGAGCAGGGCCCTTCCGTGGAGGCCCGTTTGGGCACAGGGACCTCTGCGTGGGAGCTACTGGGTAAGTATGGCAGTCCCTTAGGTAGGCCTCAGGGACCAAGGCTCTCTGGCTCATGCCTAGCTGTGTAAAGAAGTGTGGCAAACGTACGTACTGCTCCTCAGGCTGGGCGCACAGCCTAGCTTTCGCTTCTATGAGAGTGCTGTCCCGAGTCTCTTCCTGGAGCCAGTCGTCAGCACGGTGCCTTTTGGCACTGCAGTTCTCTTTCAGTCAAGGAGGCCGTTCGACTGGCAGAGGGAGTCTGCGCAGCACTGCTTTCGCGAGGCTCTTTGACGACTGGGGCACTCAACCCAGGCAAGCCAGAGAGCAGTACCTTGCCCTTGCTCGGAATGTGAAGCGCTTTCTCCGGGGGCCTGTTTAGGCTAAGGTTCCTCTAGAAGCCAGGAGCCGCCGTTCCGGCACGGAGAGAAGTCATCCTGCGAAACTGGCGAACGAGCTCCTATCCTGTGTGCCCCCAGGAACGTCGCAGAGTTAAGGCACTCCGTGGTGGAGTCTGGCCTCATGGAGACCCCTGCACACCCAACTCCCCCGACGTGAAACGCTGGAACTTACCTTGAGGCCTGAGGTCACCTTTCGTTTGGCCGGAGCTGAACATGTAGTGCCGTGGGAGGAGTTTCTAGCAAGGTATTGCCAGCACGGTTTTCCCGCTTTGAGAGAACACGCAGCCTCGGCCCACAACGACAATCCTGCCGTGCAGAGACGTCGGGCCGCTAGTGCTGTTCGGGCAGCTTTGAAGCCAAGCGCTCGGCGCCTCCAAACGGGGAGAAAGCGTACTCTCCCATCCGCGCCCCACTTTCAAGCTGAATGACGCAGCATGTTTCTCGGGAGGCTCTGCCGAGCTATCTAGTACAAGGGAGAGAGTGCCTGCCTCTGCCGAGAAAGGTTTTGACGTGGGGATTGCTGGACGTGCGGAAGAGCGTTCCCCAGGCCGTGCCAGGTTTAGGCTTTGGTGATTCTGGATGTTCCCAAGGGTCCAGAATTGTCCCTGGGAAAGCTGTCCTTTTTCTCTTTCTCCGGCTGGAAGTAAACATCTGGCCACCGACTGCCGTACGCAGGCGTCCTGGGGGAGCCCCCCCCTCCCCGGTTTACTTTGGGACGCACATTGGTGTCTCACAGAAGAGCCCACATTCCCAATTGGGGGCACACCAGCGTGGAATGTAAGGCTGTTTAGAACGGCGTACCTTGAGGCCGTGTGAAGGCCGTACAAACGAGAGCTTTCGAGCGAACAGGGCAGCGCTTCGCCATCGTCGTTGCACGTTCACGGAGCTTAATCAAACGAATGCATTTACTTCCTGTGGCTCAAACGCCAGAGAGGAGTTGGAAGGCATCCAGTGCCCTTTGACAGTTGTTACAACGAACGTGAGTGCACGGTGTCTCGTGAAATAAAGCCCTAGCACCGTTGAGGCCCTCCGTTAACGCGTGCTTCTTCGCTCCTATGGCACTCCGAGGTGTTCCTGACGGGGGAAATCTGGACTTTTGCTTGAGGCCGGGGTGGGGCGAGGGGACTCACAGTTCTTGTGCCGGCGAGCTCCCGAGCGCTCCGGCTGAAGCTCCCAGCAAGGAACTGAGAGCAGCAGGCCTCACACGCGTAAAGTCAGACTTCTGCTGTCACGAGTAAACTCAGACTTCTTGTGGGAGGCCTTCCGGCAGCAAAGAGAAGGTGGGCGCGAGCAGTGTACTTCAGGCAGCTTAGGACCCGCCACTGTCTCGTTTACCACGGAGGGGAATAAGGGTCGGCCAGGGTCGCCCAGCTTCAAACCGGAGCTCCTATAGGGATCCCCAGCGGTTTCTGATTACCTCAAGGAAACACAACGGGAGGAGCAGGGCCCTTCCGTGGAGGCCCGTTTGGGCACAGGGACCTCTGCGTGGGAGCTACTGGGTAAGTATGGCAGTCCCTTAGGTAGGCCTCAGGGACCAAGGCTCTCTGGCTCATGCCTAGCTGTGTAAAGAAGTGTGGCAAACGTACGTACTGCTCCTCAGGCTGGGCGCACAGCCTAGCTTTCGCTTCTATGAGAGTGCTGTCCCGAGTCTCTTCCTGGAGCCAGTCGTCAGCACGGTGCCTTTTGGCACTGCAGTTCTCTTTCAGTCAAGGAGGCCGTTCGACTAGCAAAGGGAGTCTGCGCAGCACTGCTTTCGCGAGGCTCTTTGACGACTGGGGCACTCAACCCAGGCAAGCCAGAGAGCAGTACCTTGCCCTTGCTCGGAATGTGAAGCGCTTTCTCCAGGGGCCTGTTTAGGCTAAGGTTCCTCTAGAAGCCAGGAGCCGCCGTTCCGGCACGGAGAGAAGTCATCCTGCGAAACTGGCGAACGAGCTCCTATCCTGTGTGCCCCCAGGAGCGTCGCAGAGTTAAGGCACTCCGTGGTGGAGTCTGGCCTCATGGAGACCCCTGCACACCCAACTCCCCCGACGTGAAACGCTGGAACTTACCTTGAGGCCTGAGGTCACCTTTCGTTTGGCCGGAGCTGAACATGTAGTGCCGTGGGAGGAGTTTCTAGCAAGGTATTGCCAGCACGGTTTTCCGCTTTGAGAGAACACGCAGCCTCGGCCCACAACGACAATCCTGCCGTGCAGAGACGTCGGGCCGCTAGTGCTGTTCGGGCAGCTTTGAAGCCAAGCGCACGGCGCCTCCAAACGGGGAGAAAGCGTACTCTCCCATCCGCGCCCCACTTTCAAGCTGAATGACGCAGCATGTTTCTCGGGAGGCTCTGCCGAGCTATCTAGTACAAGGGAGAGAGTGCCTGCCTCTGCCGAGAAAGGTTTTGACGTGGGGATGGCTGGACGTGCGGAAGAGCGTTCCCCAGGCCGTGCCAGGTTTAGGCTTTGGTGATTCTGGATGTTCCCAAGGGTCCAGAATTGTCCCTGGGAAAGCTGTCCTTTTTCCCTTTCTCCGGCTGGAAGTAAACATCTGGCCACCGACTGCCGTACGCAGGCGTCCTGGGGGAGCCCCCCCCCCGGTTTCCTTTGCGACGCACATTGGTGTCTCACAGAAGAGCCCACATTCCCAATTGGGGGCACACCAGCGTGGAATGTAAGGCTGTTTAGAACGGCGTACCTTGAGGCCGTGTGAAGGCCGTACAAACGAGAGCTTTCGAGCGAACAGGGCAGCGCTTCGCCATCGTCGTTGCACGTTCACGGAGCTTAATCAAACGAATGCATTTACTTCCTGTGGCTCAAACGCCAGAGAGGAGTTGGAAGGCATCCAGTGCCCTTTGACAGTTGTTACAACGAACGTGAGTGCACGGTGTCTCGTGAAATAAAGCCCTAGCACCGTTGAGGCCCTCCGTTAACGCGTGCTTCTTCGCTCCTATGGCACTCCGAGGTGTTCCTGACGGGGGAAATCTGGACTTTTGCTTGAGGCCGGGGTGGGGCGAGGGGACTCACCGTTCTTGTGCCGGCGAGCTCCCGAGCGCTCCTGCTGAAGCTCCCAGCAAGGAACTGAGAGCAGCAGGCCTCACACGCGTCAACTCAGACTTCTGCTGTCACGAGTAAACTCAGACGTCTTGTGGGAGGCCTTCCGGCAGCAAAGAGAAGGTGGGCGCGAGCAGTGTACTTCAGGCAGCTTAGGACCCGCCCCTGTCTCGTTTACCACGGAGGGGAATAAGGGTCGGCCATGGTCGCCCAGCTTCAAACCGGAGCTCCTATAGGGATCCCCAGCGGTTTCTGATTACCTCAAGGAAACACAACGGGAGGAGCAGGGCCCTTCCGTGGAGGCCCGTTTGGGCACAGGGACCTCTGCGTGGGAGCTACTGGGTAAGTATGGCAGTCCCTTAGGTAGGCCTCAGGGACCAAGGCTCTCTGGCTCATGCCTAGCTGTGTAAAGAAGTGTGGCAAACGTACGTACTGCTCCTCAGGCTGGGCGCACAGCCTAGCTTTCGCTTCTATGAGAGTGCTGTCCCGAGTCTCTTCCTGGAGCCAGTCGTCAGCACGGTGCCTTTTGGCACTGCAGTTCTCTTTCAGTCAAGGAGGCCGTTCGACTGGCAAAGGGAGTCTGCGCAGCACTGCTTTCGCGAGGCTCTTTGACGACTGGGGCACTCAACCCAGGCAAGCCAGAGAGCAGTACCTTGCCCTTGCTCGGAATGTGAAGCGCTTTCTCCAGGGGCCTGTTTAGGCTAAGGTTCCTCTAGAAGCCAGGAGCCGCCGTTCCGGCACGGAGAGAAGTCATCCTGCGAAACTGGCGAACGAGCTCCTATCCTGTGTGCCCCCAGGAGCGTCGCAGAGTTAAGGCACTCCGTGGTGGAGTCTGGCCTCATGGAGACCCCTGCACACCCAACTCCCCCGACGTGAAACGCTGGAACTTACCTTGAGGCCTGAGGTCACCTTTCGTTTGGCCGGAGCTGAACATGTAGTGCCGTGGGAGGAGTTTCTAGCAAGGTATTGCCAGCACGGTTTTCCGCTTAGAGAGAACACGCAGCCTCGGCCCACAACGACAATCCTGCCGTGCAGAGACGTCGGGCCGCTAGTGCTGTTCGGGCAGCTTTGAAGCCAAGCGCACGGCGCCTCCAAACGGGGAGAAAGCGTACTCTCCCATCCGCGCCCCACTTTCAAGCTGAATGACGCAGCATGTTTCTCGGGAGGCTCTGCCGAGCTATCTAGTACAAGGGAGAGAGTGCCTGCCTCTGCCGAGAAAGGTTTTGACGTGGGGATGGCTGGACGTGCGGAAGAGCGTTCCCCAGGCCGTGCCAGGTTTAGGCTTTGGTGATTCTGGATGTTCCCAAGGGTCCAGAATTGTCCCTGGGAAAGCTGTCCTTTTTCTCTTTCTCCGGCTGGAAGTAAACATCTGGCCACCGACTGCCGTACGCAGGCGTCCTGGGGGAGCCCCCCCCCTCCCCGGTTTCCTTTGGGACGCACATTGGTGTCTCACAGAAGAGCCCACATTCCCAATTGGGGGCACACCAGCGTGGAATGTAAGGCTGTTTAGAACGGCGTACCTTGAGGCCGTGTGAAGGCCGTACAAACGAGAGCTTTCGAGCGAACAGGGCAGCGCTTCGCCATCGTCGTTGCACGTTCACGGAGCTTAATCAAACGAATGCATTTACTTCCTGTGGCTCAAACGCCAGAGAGGAGTTGGAAGGCATCCAGTGCCCTTTGACAGTTGTTACAACGAACGTGAGTGCACGGTGTCTCGTGAAATAAAGCCCTAGCACCGTTGAGGCCCTCCGTTAACGCGTGCTTCTTCGCTCCTATGGCACTCCGAGGTGTTCCTGACGGGGGAAATCTGGACTTTTGCTTGAGGCCGGGGTGGGGCGAGGGGACTCACCGTTCTTGTGCCGGCGAGCTCCCGAGCGCTCCTGCTGAAGCTCCCAGCAAGGAACTGAGAGCAGCAGGCCTCACACGCGTAAACTCAGACTTCTGCTGTCACGAGTAAACTCAGACGTCTTGTGGGAGACCTTCCGGCAGCAAAGAGAAGGTGGGCGCGAGCAGTGTACTTCAGGCAGCTTAGGACCCGCCACTGTCTCGTTTACCACGGAGGGGAATAAGGGTCGGCCAGGGTCGCCCAGCTTCAAACCGGAGCTCCTATAGGGATCCCCAGCGGTTTCTGATTACCTCAAGGAAACACAACGGGAGGAGCAGGGCCAGTCCGTGGAGGCCCGTTTGGGCACAGGGACCTCTGCGTGGGAGCTACTGGGTAAGTATGGCAGTCCCTTAGGTAGGCCTCAGGGACCAAGGCTCTCTGGCTCATGCCTAGCTGTGTAAAGAAGTGTGGCAAACGTACGTACTGCTCCTCAGGCTGGGCGCACAGCCTAGCTTTCGCTTCTATGAGAGTGCTGTCCCGAGTCTCTTCCTGGAGCCAGTCGTCAGCACGGTGCCTTTTGGCACTGCAGTTCTCTTTCAGTCAAGGAGGCCGTTCGACTGGCAAAGGGAGTCTGCGCAGCACTGCTTTCGCGAGGCTCTTTGACGACTGGGGCACTCAACCCAGGCAAGCCAGAGAGCAGTACCTTGCCCTTGCTCGGAATGTGAAGCGCTTTCTCCAGGGGCCTGTTTAGGCTAAGGTTCCTCTAGAAGCCAGGAGCCGCCGTTCCGGCACGGAGAGAAGTCATCCTGCGAAACTGGCGAACGAGCTCCTATCCTGTGTGCCCCCAGGAGCGTCGCAGAGTTAAGGCACTCCGTGGTGGAGTCTGGCCTCATGGAGACCCCTGCACACCCAACTCCCCCGACGTGAAACGCTGGAACTTACCTTGAGGCCTGAGGTCACCTTTCGTTTGGCCGGAGCTGAACATGTAGTGCCGTGGGAGGAGTTTCTAGCAAGGTATTGCCAGCACGGTTTTCCGCTTTGAGAGAACACGCAGCCTCGGCCCACAACGACAATCCTGCCGTGCAGAGACGTCGGGCCGCTAGTGCTGTTCGGGCAGCTTTGAAGCCAAGCGCACGGCGCCTCCAAACGGGGAGAAAGCGTACTCTCCCATCCGCGCCCCACTTTCAAGCTGAATGACGCAGCATGTTTCTCGGGAGGCTCTGCCGAGCTATCTAGTACAAGGGAGAGAGTGCCTGCCTCTGCCGAGAAAGGTTTTGACGTGGGGATGGCTGGACGTGCGGAAGAGCGTTCCCCAGGCCGTGCCAGGTTTAGGCTTTGGTGATTCTGGATGTTCCCAAGGGTCCAGAATTGTCCCTGGGAAAGCTGTCCTTTTTCTCTTTCTCCGGCTGGAAGTAAACATCTGGCCACCGACTGCCGTACGCAGGCGTCCTGGGGGAGCCCCCCCCTCCCCGGTTTCCTTTGGGACGCACATTGGTGTCTCACAGAAGAGCCCACATTCCCAATTGGGGGCACACCAGCGTGGAATGTAAGGCTGTTTAGAACGGCGTACCTTGAGGCCGTGTGAAGGCCGTACAAACGAGAGCTTTCGAGCGAACAGGGCAGCGCTTCGCCATCGTCGTTGCACGTTCACGGAGCTTAATCAAACGAATGCATTTACTTCCTGTGGCTCAAACGCCAGAGAGGAGTTGGAAGGCATCCAGTGCCCTTTGACAGTTGTTACAACGAACGTGAGTGCACGGTGTCTCGTGAAATAAAGCCCTAGCACCGTTGAGGCCCTCCGTTAACGCGTGCTTCTTCGCTCCTATGGCACTCCGAGGTGTTCCTGACGGGGGAAATCTGGACTTTTGCTTGAGGCCGGGGTGGGGCGAGGGGACTCACAGTTCTTGTGCCGGCGAGCTCCCGAGCGCTCCTGCTGAAGCTCCCAGCAAGGAACTGAGAGCAGCAGGCCTCACACGCGTAAACTCAGACTTCTGCTGTCACGAGTAAACTCAGCCGTCTTGTGGGAGGCCTTCCGGCAGCAAAGAGAAGGTGGGCGCGAGCAGTGTACTTCAGGCAGCTTAGGACCCGCCACTGTCTCGTTTACCACGGAGGGGAATAAGGGTCGGCCAGGGTCGCCCAGCTTCAAACCGGAGCTCCTATAGGGATCCCCAGCGGTTTCTGATTACCTCAAGGAAACACAACGGAAGGAGCAGGGCCCTTCCGTGGAGGCCCGTTTGGGCACAGGGACCTCTGCGTGGGAGCTACTGGGTAAGTATGGCAGTCCCTTAGGTAGGCCTCAGGGACCAAGGCTCTCTGGCTCATGCCTAGCTGTGTAAAGAAGTGTGGCAAACGTACGTACTGCTCCTCAGGCTGGGCGCACAGCCTAGCTTTCGCTTCTATGAGAGTGCTGTCCCGAGTCTCTTCCTGGAGCCAGTCGTCAGCACGGTGCCTTTTGGCACTGCAGTTCTCTTTCAGTCAAGGAGGCCGTTCGACTGGCAAAGGGAGTCTGCGCAGCACTGCTTTCGCGAGGCTCTTTGACGACTGGGGCACTCAACCCAGGCAAGCCAGAGAGCAGTACCTTGCCCTTGCTCGGAATGTGAAGCGCTTTCTCCAGGGGCCTGTTTAGGCTAAGGTTCCTTTAGAAGCCAGGAGCCGCCGTTCCGGCACGGAGAGAAGTCATCCTGCGAAACTGGCGAACGAGCTCCTATCCTGTGTGCCCCCAGGAGCGTCGCAGAGTTAAGGCACTCCGTGGTGGAGTCTGGCCTCATGGAGACCCCTGCACACCCAACTCCCCCGACGTGAAACGCTGGAACTTACCTTGAGGCCTGAGGTCACCTTTCGTTTGGCCGGAGCTGAACATGTAGTGCCGTGGGAGGAGTTTCTAGCAAGGTATTGCCAGCACGGTTTTCCGCTTTGAGAGAACACGCAGCCTCGGCCCACAACGACAATCCTGCCGTGCAGAGACGTCGGGCCGCTAGTGCTGTTCGGGCAGCTTTGAAGCCAAGCGCACGGCGCCTCCAAACGGGGAGAAAGCGTACTCTCCCATCCGCGCCCCACTTTCAAGCTGAATGACGCAGCATGTTTCTCGGGAGGCTCTGCCGAGCTATCTAGTACAAGGGAGAGAGTGCCTGCCTCTGCCGAGAAAGGTTTTGACGTGGGGATGGCTGGACGTGCGGAAGAGCGTTCCCCAGGCCGTGCCAAGTTTAGGCTTTGGTGATTCTGGATGTTCCCAAGGGTCCAGAATTGTCCCTGGGAAAGCTGTCCTTTTTCTCTTTCTCCGGCTGGAAGTAAACATCTGGCCACCGACTGCCGTACGCAGGCGTCCTGGGGGAGCCCCCCCCCTCCCCGGTTTCCTTTGGGACGCACCTTGGTGTCTCACAGAAGAGCCCACATTCCCAATTGGGGGCACACCAGCGTGGAATGTAAGGCTGTTTAGAACGGCGTACCTTGAGGCCGTGTGAAGGCCGTACAAACGAGAGCTTTCGAGCGAACAGGGCAGCGCTTCGCCATCGTCGTTGCACGTTCACGGAGCTTAATCAAACGAATGCATTTACTGCCTGTGGCTCAAACGCCAGAGAGGAGTTGGAAGGCATCCAGTGCCCTTTGACAGTTGTTACAACGAACGTGAGTGCACGGTGTCTCGTGAAATAAAGCCCTAGCACCGTTGAGGCCCTCCGTTAACGCGTGCTTCTTCGCTCCTATGGCACTCCGAGGTGTTCCTGACGGGGGAAATCTGGACTTTTGCTTGAGGCCGGGGTGGGGCGAGGGGACTCACCGTTCTTGTGCCGGCGAGCTCCCGAGCGCTCCTGCTGAAGCTCCCAGCAAGGAACTGAGAGCAGCAGGCCTCACACGCGTAAACTCAGACTTCTGCTGTCACGAGTAAACTCAGACGTCTTGTGGGAGGCCTTCCGGCAGCAAAGAGAAGGTGGGCGCGAGCAGTGTACTTCAGGCAGCTTAGGACCCGCCACTGTCTCGTTTACCACGGAGGGGAATAAGGGTCGGCCAGGGTCGCCCAGCTTCAAACCGGAGCTCCTATAGGGATCCCCAGCGGTTTCTGATTACCTCAAGGAAACACAACGGGAGGAGCAGGGCCCTTCCGTGGAGGCCCGTTTGGGCACAGGGACCTCTGCGTGGGAGCTACTGGGTAAGTATGGCAGTCCCTTAGGTAGGCCTCAGGGACCAAGGCTCTCTGGCTCATGCCTAGCTGTGTAAAGAAGTGTGGCAAACGTACGTACTGCTCCTCAGGCTGGGCGCACAGCCTAGCTTTCGCTTCTATGAGAGTGCTGTCCCGAGTCTCTTCCTGGAGCCAGTCGTCAGCACGGTGCCTTTTGGCACTGCAGTTCTCTTTCAGTCAAGGAGGCCGTTCGACTGGCAGAGGGAGTCTGCGCAGCACTGCTTTCGCGAGGCTCTTTGACGACTGGGGCACTCAACCCAGGCAAGCCAGAGAGCAGTACCTTGCCCTTGCTCGGAATGTGAAGCGCTTTCTCCAGGGGCCTGTTTAGGCTAAGGTTCCTCTAGAAGCCAGGAGCCGCCGTTCCGGCACGGAGAGAAGTCATCCTGCGAAACTGGCGAACGAGCTCCTATCCTGTGTGCCCCCAGGAACGTCGCAGAGTTAAGGCACTCCGTGGTGGAGTCTGGCCTCATGGAGACCCCTGCACACCCAACTCCCCCGACGTGAAACGCTGGAACTTACCTTGAGGCCTGAGGTCACCTTTCGTTTGGCCGGAGCTGAACATGTAGTGCCGTGGGAGGAGTTTCTAGCAAGGTATTGCCAGCACGGTTTTCCCGCTTTGAGAGAACACGCAGCCTCGGCCCACAACGACAATCCTGCCGTGCAGAGACGTCGGGCCGCTAGTGCTGTTCGGGCAGCTTTGAAGCCAAGCGCTCGGCGCCTCCAAACGGGGAGAAAGCGTACTCTCCCATCCGCGCCCCACTTTCAAGCTGAATGACGCAGCATGTTTCTCGGGAGGCTCTGCCGAGCTATCTAGTACAAGGGAGAGAGTGCCTGCCTCTGCCGAGAAAGGTTTTGACGTGGGGATTGCTGGACGTGCGGAAGAGCGTTCCCCAGGCCGTGCCAGGTTTAGGCTTTGGTGATTCTGGATGTTCCCAAGGGTCCAGAATTGTCCCTGGGAAAGCTGTCCTTTTTCTCTTTCTCCGGCTGGAAGTAAACATCTGGCCACCGACTGCCGTACGCAGGCGTCCTGGGGGAGCCCCCCCCTCCCCGGTTTACTTTGGGACGCACATTGGTGTCTCACAGAAGAGCCCACATTCCCAATTGGGGGCACACCAGCGTGGAATGTAAGGCTGTTTAGAACGGCGTACCTTGAGGCCGTGTGAAGGCCGTACAAACGAGAGCTTTCGAGCGAACAGGGCAGCGCTTCGCCATCGTCGTTGCACGTTCACGGAGCTTAATCAAACGAATGCATTTACTTCCTGTGGCTCAAACGCCAGAGAGGAGTTGGAAGGCATCCAGTGCCCTTTGACAGTTGTTACAACGAACGTGAGTGCACGGTGTCTCGTGAAATAAAGCCCTAGCACCGTTGAGGCCCTCCGTTAACGCGTGCTTCTTCGCTCCTATGGCACTCCGAGGTGTTCCTGACGGGGGAAATCTGGACTTTTGCTTGAGGCCGGGGTGGGGCGAGGGGACTCACCGTTCTTGTGCCGGCGAGCTCCCGAGCGCTCCTGCTGAAGCTCCCAGCAAGGAACTGAGAGCAGCAGGCCTCACACGCGTAAACTCAGACTTCTGCTGTCACGAGTAAACTCAGACGTCTTGTGGGAGGCCTTCCGGCAGCAAAGAGAAGGTGGGCGCGAGCAGTGTACTTCAGGCAGCTTAGGACCCGCCACTGTCTCGTTTACCACGGAGGGGAATAAGGGTCGGCCAGGGTCGCCCAGCTTCAAACCGGAGCTCCTATAGGGATCCCCAGCGGTTTCTGATTACCTCAAGGAAACACAACGGGAGGAGCAGGGCCCTTCCGTGGAGGCCCGTTTGGGCACAGGGACCTCTGCGTGGGAGCTACTGGGTAAGTATGGCAGTCCCTTAGGTAGGCCTCAGGGACCAAGGCTCTCTGGCTCATGCCTAGCTGTGTAAAGAAGTGTGGCAAACGTACGTACTGCTCCTCAGGCTGGGCGCACAGCCTAGCTTTCGCTTCTATGAGAGTGCTGTCCCGAGTCTCTTCCTGGAGCCAGTCGTCAGCACGGTGCCTTTTGGCACTGCAGTTCTCTTTCAGTCAAGGAGGCCGTTCGACTGGCAAAGGGAGTCTGCGCAGCACTGCTTTCGCGAGGCTCTTTGACGACTGGGGCACTCAACCCAGGCAAGCCAGAGAGCAGTACCTTGCCCTTGCTCGGAATGTGAAGCGCTTTCTCCAGGGGCCTGTTTAGGCTAAGGTTCCTCTAGAAGCCAGGAGCCGCCGTTCCGGCACGGAGAGAAGTCATCCTGCGAAACTGGCGAACGAGCTCCTATCCTGTGTGCCCCCAGGAGCGTCGCAGAGTTAAGGCACTCCGTGGTGGAGTCTGGCCTCATGGAGACCCCTGCACACCCAACTCCCCCGACGTGAAACGCTGGAACTTACCTTGAGGCCTGAGGTCACCTTTCGTTTGGCCGGAGCTGAACATGTAGTGCCGTGGGAGGAGTTTCTAGCAAGGTATTGCCAGCACGGTTTTCCGCTTTGAGAGAACACGCAGCCTCGGCCCACAACGACAATCCTGCCGTGCAGAGACGTCGGGCCGCTAGTGCTGTTCGGGCAGCTTTGAAGCCAAGCGCACGGCGCCTCCAAACGGGGAGAAAGCGTACTCTCCCATCCGCGCCCCACTTTCAAGCTGAATGACGCAGCATGTTTCTCGGGAGGCTCTGCCGAGCTATCTAGTACAAGGGAGAGAGTGCCTGCCTCTGCCGAGAAAGGTTTTGACGTGGGGATGGCTGGACGTGCGGAAGAGCGTTCCCCAGGCCGTGCCAAGTTTAGGCTTTGGTGATTCTGGATGTTCCCAAGGGTCCAGAATTGTCCCTGGGAAAGCTGTCCTTTTTCTCTTTCTCCGGCTGGAAGTAAACATCTGGCCACCGACTGCCGTACGCAGGCGTCCTGGGGGAGCCCCCCCCCTCCCCGGTTTCCTTTGGGACGCACATTGGTGTCTCACAGAAGAGCCCACATTCCCAATTGGGGGCACACCAGCGTGGAATGTAAGGCTGTTTAGAACGGCGTACCTTGAGGCCGTGTGAAGGCCGTACAAACGAGAGCTTTCGAGCGAACAGGGCAGCGCTTCGCCATCGTCGTTGCACGTTCACGGAGCTTAATCAAACGAATGCATTTACTTCCTGTGGCTCAAACGCCAGAGAGGAGTTGGAAGGCATCCAGTGCCCTTTGACAGTTGTTACAACGAACGTGAGTGCACGGTGTCTCGTGAAATAAAGCCCTAGCACCGTTGAGGCCCTCCGTTAACGCGTGCTTCTTCGCTCCTATGGCACTCCGAGGTGTTCCTGACGGGGGAAATCTGGACTTTTGCTTGAGGCCGGGGTGGGGCGAGGGGACTCACCGTTCTTGTGCCGGCGAGCTCCCGAGCGCTCCTGCTGAAGCTCCCAGCAAGGAACTGAGAGCAGCAGGCCTCACACGCGTAAACTCAGACTTCTGCTGTCACGAGTAAACTCAGACGTCTTGTGGGAGGCCTTCCGGCAGCAAAGAGAAGGTGGGCGCGAGCAGTGTACTTCAGGCAGCTTAGGACCCGCCACTGTCTCGTTTACCACGGAGGGGAATAAGGGTCGGCCAGGGTCGCCCAGCTTCAAACCGGAGCTCCTATAGGGATCCCCAGCGGTTTCTGATTACCTCAAGGAAACACAACGGGAGGAGCAGGGCCCTTCCGTGGAGGCCCGTTTGGGCACAGGGACCTCTGCGTGGGAGCTACTGGGTAAGTATGGCAGTCCCTTAGGTAGGCCTCAGGGACCAAGGCTCTCTGGCTCATGCCTAGCTGTGTAAAGAAGTGTGGCAAACGTACGTACTGCTCCTCAGGCTGGGCGCACAGCCTAGCTTTCGCTTCTATGAGAGTGCTGTCCCGAGTCTCTTCCTGGAGCCAGTCGTCAGCACGGTGCCTTTTGGCACTGCAGTTCTCTTTCAGTCAAGGAGGCCGTTCGACTGGCAGAGGGAGTCTGCGCAGCACTGCTTTCGCGAGGCTCTTTGACGACTGGGGCACTCAACCCAGGCAAGCCAGAGAGCAGTACCTTGCCCTTGCTCGGAATGTGAAGCGCTTTCTCCGGGGGCCTGTTTAGGCTAAGGTTCCTCTAGAAGCCAGGAGCCGCCGTTCCGGCACGGAGAGAAGTCATCCTGCGAAACTGGCGAACGAGCTCCTATCCTGTGTGCCCCCAGGAACGTCGCAGAGTTAAGGCACTCCGTGGTGGAGTCTGGCCTCATGGAGACCCCTGCACACCCAACTCCCCCGACGTGAAACGCTGGAACTTACCTTGAGGCCTGAGGTCACCTTTCGTTTGGCCGGAGCTGAACATGTAGTGCCGTGGGAGGAGTTTCTAGCAAGGTATTGCCAGCACGGTTTTCCCGCTTTGAGAGAACACGCAGCCTCGGCCCACAACGACAATCCTGCCGTGCAGAGACGTCGGGCCGCTAGTGCTGTTCGGGCAGCTTTGAAGCCAAGCGCTCGGCGCCTCCAAACGGGGAGAAAGCGTACTCTCCCATCCGCGCCCCACTTTCAAGCTGAATGACGCAGCATGTTTCTCGGGAGGCTCTGCCGAGCTATCTAGTACAAGGGAGAGAGTGCCTGCCTCTGCCGAGAAAGGTTTTGACGTGGGGATTGCTGGACGTGCGGAAGAGCGTTCCCCAGGCCGTGCCAGGTTTAGGCTTTGGTGATTCTGGATGTTCCCAAGGGTCCAGAATTGTCCCTGGGAAAGCTGTCCTTTTTCTCTTTCTCCGGCTGGAAGTAAACATCTGGCCACCGACTGCCGTACGCAGGCGTCCTGGGGGAGCCCCCCCCTCCCCGGTTTACTTTGGGACGCACATTGGTGTCTCACAGAAGAGCCCACATTCCCAATTGGGGGCACACCAGCGTGGAATGTAAGGCTGTTTAGAACGGCGTACCTTGAGGCCGTGTGAAGGCCGTACAAACGAGAGCTTTCGAGCGAACAGGGCAGCGCTTCGCCATCGTCGTTGCACGTTCACGGAGCTTAATCAAACGAATGCATTTACTTCCTGTGGCTCAAACGCCAGAGAGGAGTTGGAAGGCATCCAGTGCCCTTTGACAGTTGTTACAACGAACGTGAGTGCACGGTGTCTCGTGAAATAAAGCCCTAGCACCGTTGAGGCCCTCCGTTAACGCGTGCTTCTTCGCTCCTATGGCACTCCGAGGTGTTCCTGACGGGGGAAATCTGGACTTTTGCTTGAGGCCGGGGTGGGGCGAGGGGACTCACAGTTCTTGTGCCGGCGAGCTCCCGAGCGCTCCGGCTGAAGCTCCCAGCAAGGAACTGAGAGCAGCAGGCCTCACACGCGTAAAGTCAGACTTCTGCTGTCACGAGTAAACTCAGACTTCTTGTGGGAGGCCTTCCGGCAGCAAAGAGAAGGTGGGCGCGAGCAGTGTACTTCAGGCAGCTTAGGACCCGCCACTGTCTCGTTTACCACGGAGGGGAATAAGGGTCGGCCAGGGTCGCCCAGCTTCAAACCGGAGCTCCTATAGGGATCCCCAGCGGTTTCTGATTACCTCAAGGAAACACAACGGGAGGAGCAGGGCCCTTCCGTGGAGGCCCGTTTGGGCACAGGGACCTCTGCGTGGGAGCTACTGGGTAAGTATGGCAGTCCCTTAGGTAGGCCTCAGGGACCAAGGCTCTCTGGCTCATGCCTAGCTGTGTAAAGAAGTGTGGCAAACGTACGTACTGCTCCTCAGGCTGGGCGCACAGCCTAGCTTTCGCTTCTATGAGAGTGCTGTCCCGAGTCTCTTCCTGGAGCCAGTCGTCAGCACGGTGCCTTTTGGCACTGCAGTTCTCTTTCAGTCAAGGAGGCCGTTCGACTAGCAAAGGGAGTCTGCGCAGCACTGCTTTCGCGAGGCTCTTTGACGACTGGGGCACTCAACCCAGGCAAGCCAGAGAGCAGTACCTTGCCCTTGCTCGGAATGTGAAGCGCTTTCTCCAGGGGCCTGTTTAGGCTAAGGTTCCTCTAGAAGCCAGGAGCCGCCGTTCCGGCACGGAGAGAAGTCATCCTGCGAAACTGGCGAACGAGCTCCTATCCTGTGTGCCCCCAGGAGCGTCGCAGAGTTAAGGCACTCCGTGGTGGAGTCTGGCCTCATGGAGACCCCTGCACACCCAACTCCCCCGACGTGAAACGCTGGAACTTACCTTGAGGCCTGAGGTCACCTTTCGTTTGGCCGGAGCTGAACATGTAGTGCCGTGGGAGGAGTTTCTAGCAAGGTATTGCCAGCACGGTTTTCCGCTTTGAGAGAACACGCAGCCTCGGCCCACAACGACAATCCTGCCGTGCAGAGACGTCGGGCCGCTAGTGCTGTTCGGGCAGCTTTGAAGCCAAGCGCACGGCGCCTCCAAACGGGGAGAAAGCGTACTCTCCCATCCGCGCCCCACTTTCAAGCTGAATGACGCAGCATGTTTCTCGGGAGGCTCTGCCGAGCTATCTAGTACAAGGGAGAGAGTGCCTGCCTCTGCCGAGAAAGGTTTTGACGTGGGGATGGCTGGACGTGCGGAAGAGCGTTCCCCAGGCCGTGCCAGGTTTAGGCTTTGGTGATTCTGGATGTTCCCAAGGGTCCAGAATTGTCCCTGGGAAAGCTGTCCTTTTTCCCTTTCTCCGGCTGGAAGTAAACATCTGGCCACCGACTGCCGTACGCAGGCGTCCTGGGGGAGCCCCCCCCCCGGTTTCCTTTGCGACGCACATTGGTGTCTCACAGAAGAGCCCACATTCCCAATTGGGGGCACACCAGCGTGGAATGTAAGGCTGTTTAGAACGGCGTACCTTGAGGCCGTGTGAAGGCCGTACAAACGAGAGCTTTCGAGCGAACAGGGCAGCGCTTCGCCATCGTCGTTGCACGTTCACGGAGCTTAATCAAACGAATGCATTTACTTCCTGTGGCTCAAACGCCAGAGAGGAGTTGGAAGGCATCCAGTGCCCTTTGACAGTTGTTACAACGAACGTGAGTGCACGGTGTCTCGTGAAATAAAGCCCTAGCACCGTTGAGGCCCTCCGTTAACGCGTGCTTCTTCGCTCCTATGGCACTCCGAGGTGTTCCTGACGGGGGAAATCTGGACTTTTGCTTGAGGCCGGGGTGGGGCGAGGGGACTCACCGTTCTTGTGCCGGCGAGCTCCCGAGCGCTCCTGCTGAAGCTCCCAGCAAGGAACTGAGAGCAGCAGGCCTCACACGCGTCAACTCAGACTTCTGCTGTCACGAGTAAACTCAGACGTCTTGTGGGAGGCCTTCCGGCAGCAAAGAGAAGGTGGGCGCGAGCAGTGTACTTCAGGCAGCTTAGGACCCGCCCCTGTCTCGTTTACCACGGAGGGGAATAAGGGTCGGCCATGGTCGCCCAGCTTCAAACCGGAGCTCCTATAGGGATCCCCAGCGGTTTCTGATTACCTCAAGGAAACACAACGGGAGGAGCAGGGCCCTTCCGTGGAGGCCCGTTTGGGCACAGGGACCTCTGCGTGGGAGCTACTGGGTAAGTATGGCAGTCCCTTAGGTAGGCCTCAGGGACCAAGGCTCTCTGGCTCATGCCTAGCTGTGTAAAGAAGTGTGGCAAACGTACGTACTGCTCCTCAGGCTGGGCGCACAGCCTAGCTTTCGCTTCTATGAGAGTGCTGTCCCGAGTCTCTTCCTGGAGCCAGTCGTCAGCACGGTGCCTTTTGGCACTGCAGTTCTCTTTCAGTCAAGGAGGCCGTTCGACTGGCAAAGGGAGTCTGCGCAGCACTGCTTTCGCGAGGCTCTTTGACGACTGGGGCACTCAACCCAGGCAAGCCAGAGAGCAGTACCTTGCCCTTGCTCGGAATGTGAAGCGCTTTCTCCAGGGGCCTGTTTAGGCTAAGGTTCCTCTAGAAGCCAGGAGCCGCCGTTCCGGCACGGAGAGAAGTCATCCTGCGAAACTGGCGAACGAGCTCCTATCCTGTGTGCCCCCAGGAGCGTCGCAGAGTTAAGGCACTCCGTGGTGGAGTCTGGCCTCATGGAGACCCCTGCACACCCAACTCCCCCGACGTGAAACGCTGGAACTTACCTTGAGGCCTGAGGTCACCTTTCGTTTGGCCGGAGCTGAACATGTAGTGCCGTGGGAGGAGTTTCTAGCAAGGTATTGCCAGCACGGTTTTCCGCTTAGAGAGAACACGCAGCCTCGGCCCACAACGACAATCCTGCCGTGCAGAGACGTCGGGCCGCTAGTGCTGTTCGGGCAGCTTTGAAGCCAAGCGCACGGCGCCTCCAAACGGGGAGAAAGCGTACTCTCCCATCCGCGCCCCACTTTCAAGCTGAATGACGCAGCATGTTTCTCGGGAGGCTCTGCCGAGCTATCTAGTACAAGGGAGAGAGTGCCTGCCTCTGCCGAGAAAGGTTTTGACGTGGGGATGGCTGGACGTGCGGAAGAGCGTTCCCCAGGCCGTGCCAGGTTTAGGCTTTGGTGATTCTGGATGTTCCCAAGGGTCCAGAATTGTCCCTGGGAAAGCTGTCCTTTTTCTCTTTCTCCGGCTGGAAGTAAACATCTGGCCACCGACTGCCGTACGCAGGCGTCCTGGGGGAGCCCCCCCCCTCCCCGGTTTCCTTTGGGACGCACATTGGTGTCTCACAGAAGAGCCCACATTCCCAATTGGGGGCACACCAGCGTGGAATGTAAGGCTGTTTAGAACGGCGTACCTTGAGGCCGTGTGAAGGCCGTACAAACGAGAGCTTTCGAGCGAACAGGGCAGCGCTTCGCCATCGTCGTTGCACGTTCACGGAGCTTAATCAAACGAATGCATTTACTTCCTGTGGCTCAAACGCCAGAGAGGAGTTGGAAGGCATCCAGTGCCCTTTGACAGTTGTTACAACGAACGTGAGTGCACGGTGTCTCGTGAAATAAAGCCCTAGCACCGTTGAGGCCCTCCGTTAACGCGTGCTTCTTCGCTCCTATGGCACTCCGAGGTGTTCCTGACGGGGGAAATCTGGACTTTTGCTTGAGGCCGGGGTGGGGCGAGGGGACTCACCGTTCTTGTGCCGGCGAGCTCCCGAGCGCTCCTGCTGAAGCTCCCAGCAAGGAACTGAGAGCAGCAGGCCTCACACGCGTAAACTCAGACTTCTGCTGTCACGAGTAAACTCAGACGTCTTGTGGGAGACCTTCCGGCAGCAAAGAGAAGGTGGGCGCGAGCAGTGTACTTCAGGCAGCTTAGGACCCGCCACTGTTTCGTTTACCACGGAGGGGAATAAGGGTCGGCCAGGGTCGCCCAGCTTCAAACCGGAGCTCCTATAGGGATCCCCAGCGGTTTCTGATTACCTCAAGGAATCACAACGGGAGGAGCAGGGCCAGTCCGTGGAGGCCCGTTTGGGCACAGGGACCTCTGCGTGGGAGCTACTGGGTAAGTATGGCAGTCCCTTAGGTAGGCCTCAGGGACCAAGGCTCTCTGGCTCATGCCTAGCTGTGTAAAGAAGTGTGGCAAACGTACGTACTGCTCCTCAGGCTGGGCGCACAGCCTAGCTTTCGCTTCTATGAGAGTGCTGTCCCGAGTCTCTTCCTGGAGCCAGTCGTCAGCACGGTGCCTTTTGGCACTGCAGTTCTCTTTCAGTCAAGGAGGCCGTTCGACTGGCAAAGGGAGTCTGCGCAGCACTGCTTTCGCGAGGCTCTTTGACGACTGGGGCACTCAACCCAGGCAAGCCAGAGAGCAGTACCTTGCCCTTGCTCGGAATGTGAAGCGCTTTCTCCAGGGGCCTGTTTAGGCTAAGGTTCCTCTAGAAGCCAGGAGCCGCCGTTCCGGCACGGAGAGAAGTCATCCTGCGAAACTGGCGAACGAGCTCCTATCCTGTGTGCCCCCAGGAGCGTCGCAGAGTTAAGGCACTCCGTGGTGGAGTCTGGCCTCATGGAGACCCCTGCACACCCAACTCCCCCGACGTGAAACGCTGGAACTTACCTTGAGGCCTGAGGTCACCTTTCGTTTGGCCGGAGCTGAACATGTAGTGCCGTGGGAGGAGTTTCTAGCAAGGTATTGCCAGCACGGTTTTCCGCTTTGAGAGAACACGCAGCCTCGGCCCACAACGACAATCCTGCCGTGCAGAGACGTCGGGCCGCTAGTGCTGTTCGGGCAGCTTTGAAGCCAAGCGCACGGCGCCTCCAAACGGGGAGAAAGCGTACTCTCCCATCCGCGCCCCACTTTCAAGCTGAATGACGCAGCATGTTTCTCGGGAGGCTCTGCCGAGCTATCTAGTACAAGGGAGAGAGTGCCTGCCTCTGCCGAGAAAGGTTTTGACGTGGGGATGGCTGGACGTGCGGAAGAGCGTTCCCCAGGCCGTGCCAGGTTTAGGCTTTGGTGATTCTGGATGTTCCCAAGGGTCCAGAATTGTCCCTGGGAAAGCTGTCCTTTTTCTCTTTCTCCGGCTGGAAGTAAACATCTGGCCACCGACTGCCGTACGCAGGCGTCCTGGGGGAGCCCCCCCCTCCCCGGTTTCCTTTGGGACGCACATTGGTGTCTCACAGAAGAGCCCACATTCCCAATTGGGGGCACACCAGCGTGGAATGTAAGGCTGTTTAGAACGGCGTACCTTGAGGCCGTGTGAAGGCCGTACAAACGAGAGCTTTCGAGCGAACAGGGCAGCGCTTCGCCATCGTCGTTGCACGTTCACGGAGCTTAATCAAACGAATGCATTTACTTCCTGTGGCTCAAACGCCAGAGAGGAGTTGGAAGGCATCCAGTGCCCTTTGACAGTTGTTACAACGAACGTGAGTGCACGGTGTCTCGTGAAATAAAGCCCTAGCACCGTTGAGGCCCTCCGTTAACGCGTGCTTCTTCGCTCCTATGGCACTCCGAGGTGTTCCTGACGGGGGAAATCTGGACTTTTGCTTGAGGCCGGGGTGGGGCGAGGGGACTCACAGTTCTTGTGCCGGCGAGCTCCCGAGCGCTCCTGCTGAAGCTCCCAGCAAGGAACTGAGAGCAGCAGGCCTCACACGCGTAAACTCAGACTTCTGCTGTCACGAGTAAACTCAGACGTCTTGTGGGAGGCCTTCCGGCAGCAAAGAGAAGGTGGGCGCGAGCAGTGTACTTCAGGCAGCTTAGGACCCGCCACTGTCTCGTTTACCACGGAGGGGAATAAGGGTCGGCCAGGGTCGCCCAGCTTCAAACCGGAGCTCCTATAGGGATCCCCAGCGGTTTCTGATTACCTCAAGGAAACACAACGGGAGGAGCAGGGCCCTTCCGTGGAGGCCCGTTTGGGCACAGGGACCTCTGCGTGGGAGCTACTGGGTAAGTATGGCAGTCCCTTAGGTAGGCCTCAGGGACCAAGGCTCTCTGGCTCATGCCTAGCTGTGTAAACAAGTGTGGCAAACGTACGTACTGCTCCTCAGGCTGGGCGCACAGCCTAGCTTTCGCTTCTATGAGAGTGCTGTCCCGAGTCTCTTCCTGGAGCCAGTCGTCAGCACGGTGCCTTTTGGCACTGCAGTTCTCTTTCAGTCAAGGAGGCCGTTCGACTGGCAAAGGGAGTCTGCGCAGCACTGCTTTCGCGAGGCTCTTTGACGACTGGGACACTCAACCCAGGCAAGCCAGAGAGCAGTACCTTGCCCTTGCTCGGAATGTGAAGCGCTTTCTCCAGGGGCCTGTTTAGGCTAAGGTTCCTCTAGAAGCCAGGAGCCGCCGTTCCGGCACGGAGAGAAGTCATCCTGCGAAACTGGCGAACGAGCTCCTATCCTGTGTGCCCCCAGGAGCGTCGCAGAGTTAAGGCACTCCGTGGTGGAGTCTGGCCTCATGGAGACCCCTGCACACCCAACTCCCCCGACGTGAAACGCTGGAACTTACCTTGAGGCCTGAGGTCACCTTTCGTTTGGCCGGAGCTGAACATGTAGTGCCGTGGGAGGAGTTTCTAGCAAGGTATTGCCAGCACGGTTTTCCGCTTTGAGAGAACACGCAGCCTCGGCCCACAACGACAATCCTGCCGTGCAGAGACGTCGGGCCGCTAGTGCTGTTCGGGCAGCTTTGAAGCCAAGCGCACGGCGCCTCCAAACGGGGAGAAAGCGTACTCTCCCATCCGCGCCCCACTTTCAAGCTGAATGACGCAGCATGTTTCTCGGGAGGCTCTGCCGAGCTATCTAGTACAAGGGAGAGAGTGCCTGCCTCTGCCGAGAAAGGTTTTGACGTGGGGATGGCTGGACGTGCGGAAGAGCGTTCCCCAGGCCGTGCCAGGTTTAGGCTTTGGTGATTCTGGATGTTCCCAAGGGTCCAGAATTGTCCCTGGGAAAGCTGTCCTTTTTCTCTTTCTCCGGCTGGAAGTAAACATCTGGCCACCGACTGCCGTACGCAGGCGTCCTGGGGGAGCCCCCCCCCTCCCCGGTTTCCTTTGGGACGCACATTGGTGTCTCACAGAAGAGCCCACATTCCCAATTGGGGGCACACCAGCGTGGAATGTAAGGCTGTTTAGAACGGCGTACCTTGAGGCCGTGTGAAGGCCGTACAAACGAGAGCTTTCGAGCGAACAGGGCAGCGCTTCGCCATCGTCGTTGCACGTTCACGGAGCTTAATCAAACGAATGCATTTACTTCCTGTGGCTCAAACGCCAGAGAGGAGTTGGAAGGCATCCAGTGCCCTTTGACAGTTGTTACAACGAACGTGAGTGCACGGTGTCTCGTGAAATAAAGCCCTAGCACCGTTGAGGCCCTCCGTTAACGCGTGCTTCTTCGCTCCTATGGCACTCCGAGGTGTTCCTGACGGGGGAAATCTGGACTTTTGCTTGAGGCCGGGGTGGGGCGAGGGGACTCACAGTTCTTGTGCCGGCGAGCTCCCGAGCGCTCCTGCTGAAGCTCCCAGCAAGGAACTGAGAGCAGCAGGCCTCACACGCGTAAACTCAGACTTCTGCTGTCACGAGTAAACTCAGACGTCTTGTGGGAGGCCTTCCGGCAGCAAAGAGAAGGTGGGCGCGAGCAGTGTACTTCAGGCAGCTTAGGACCCGCCACTGTCTCGTTTACCACGGAGGGGAATAAGGGTCGGCCAGGGTCGCCCAGCTTCAAACCGGAGCTCCTATAGGGATCCCCAGCGGTTTCTGATTACCTCAAGGAAACACAACGGGAGGAGCAGGGCCCTTCCGTGGAGGCCCGTTTGGGCACAGGGACCTCTGCGTGGGAGCTACTGGGTAAGTATGGCAGTCCCTTAGGTAGGCCTCAGGGACCAAGGCTCTCTGGCTCATGCCTAGCTGTGTAAAGAAGTGTGGCAAACGTACGTACTGCTCCTCAGGCTGGGCGCACAGCCTAGCTTTCGCTTCTATGAGAGTGCTGTCCCGAGTCTCTTCCTGGAGCCAGTCGTCAGCACGGTGCCTTTTGGCACTGCAGTTCTCTTTCAGTCAAGGAGGCCGTTCGACTGGCAAAGGGAGTCTGTGCAGCACTGCTTTCGCGAGGCTCTTTGACGACTGGGGCACTCAACCCAGGCAAGCCAGAGAGCAGTACCTTGCCCTTGCTCGGAATGTGAAGCGCTTTCTCCAGGGGACTGTTTAGGCTAAGGTTCCTCTAGAAGCCAGGAGCCGCCGTTCCGGCACGGAGAGAAGTCATCCTGCGAAACTGGCGAACGAGCTCCTATCCTGTGTGCCCCCAGGAGCGTCGCAGAGTTAAGGCACTCCGTGGTGGAGTCTGGCCTCATGGAGACCCCTGCACACCCAACTCCCCCGACGTGAAACGCTGGAACTTACCTTGAGGCCTGAGGTCACCTTTCGTTTGGCCGGAGCTGAACATGTAGTGCCGTGGGAGGAGTTTCTAGCAAGGTATTGCCAGCACGGTTTTCCGCTTTGAGAGAACACGCAGCCTCGGCCCACAACGACAATCCTGCCGTGCAGAGACGTCGGGCCGCTAGTGCTGTTCGGGCAGCTTTGAAGCCAAGCGCACGGCGCCTCCAAACGGGGAGAAAGCGTACTCTCCCATCCGCGCCCCACTTTCAAGCTGAATGACGCAGCATGTTTCTCGGGAGGCTCTGCCGAGCTATCTAGTACAAGGGAGAGAGTGCCTGCCTCTGCCGAGAAAGGTTTTGACGTGGGGATGGCTGGACGTGCGGAAGAGCGTTCCCCAGGCCGTGCCAGGTTTAGGCTTTGGTGATTCTGGATGTTCCCAAGGGTCCAGAATTGTCCCTGGGAAAGCTGTCCTTTTTCCCTTTCTCCGGCTGGAAGTAAACATCTGGCCACCGACTGCCGTACGCAGGCGTCCTGGGGGAGCCCCCCCCCCCGGTTTCCTTTGCGACGCACATTGGTGTCTCACAGAAGAGCCCACATTCCCAATTGGGGGCACACCAGCGTGGAATGTAAGGCTGTTTAGAACGGCGTACCTTGAGGCCGTGTGAAGGCCGTACAAACGAGAGCTTTCGAGCGAACAGGGCAGCGCTTCGCCATCGTCGTTGCACGTTCACGGAGCTTAATCAAACGAATGCATTTACTTCCTGTGGCTCAAACGCCAGAGAGGAGTTGGAAGGCATCCAGTGCCCTTTGACAGTTGTTACAACGAACGTGAGTGCACGGTGTCTCGTGAAATAAAGCCCTAGCACCGTTGAGGCCCTCCGTTAACGCGTGCTTCTTCGCTCCTATGGCACTCCGAGGTGTTCCTGACGGGGGAAATCTGGACTTTTGCTTGAGGCCGGGGTGGGGCGAGGGGACTCACCGTTCTTGTGCCGGCGAGCTCCCGAGCGCTCCTGCTGAAGCTCCCAGCAAGGAACTGAGAGCAGCAGGCCTCACACGCGTCAACTCAGACTTCTGCTGTCACGAGTAAACTCAGACGTCTTGTGGGAGGCCTTCCGGCAGCAAAGAGAAGGTGGGCGCGAGCAGTGTACTTCAGGCAGCTTAGGACCCGCCACTGTCTCGTTTACCACGGAGGGGAATAAGGGTCGGCCAGGGTCGCCCAGCTTCAAACCGGAGCTCCTATAGGGATCCCCAGCGGTTTCTGATTACCTCAAGGAAACACAACGGGAGGAGCAGGGCCCTTCCGTGGAGGCCCGTTTGGGCACAGGGACCTCTGCGTGGGAGCTACTGGGTAAGTATGGCAGTCCCTTAGGTAGGCCTCAGGGACCAAGGCTCTCTGGCTCATGCCTAGCTGTGTAAAGAAGTGTGGCAAACGTACGTACTGCTCCTCAGGCTGGGCGCACAGCCTAGCTTTCGCTTCTATGAGAGTGCTGTCCCGAGTCTCTTCCTGGAGCCAGTCGTCAGCACGGTGCCTTTTGGCACTGCAGTTCTCTTTCAGTCAAGGAGGCCGTTCGACTGGCAAAGGGAGTCTGCGCAGCACTGCTTTCGCGAGGCTCTTTGACGACTGGGGCACTCAACCCAGGCAAGCCAGAGAGCAGTACCTTGCCCTTGCTCGGAATGTGAAGCGCTTTCTCCAGGGGCCTGTTTAGGCTAAGGTTCCTCTAGAAGCCAGGAGCCGCCGTTCCGGCACGGAGAGAAGTCATCCTGCGAAACTGGCGAACGAGCTCCTATCCTGTGTGCCCCCAGGAGCGTCGCAGAGTTAAGGCACTCCGTGGTGGAGTCTGGCCTCATGGAGACCCCTGCACACCCAACTCCCCCGACGTGAAACGCTGGAACTTACCTTGAGGCCTGAGGTCACCTTTCGTTTGGCCGGAGCTGAACATGTAGTGCCGTGGGAGGAGTTTCTAGCAAGGTATTGCCAGCACGGTTTTCCGCTTTGAGAGAACACGCAGCCTCGGCCCACAACGACAATCCTGCCGTGCAGAGACGTCGGGCCGCTAGTGCTGTTCGGGCAGCTTTGAAGCCAAGCGCACGGCGCCTCCAAACGGGGAGAAAGCGTACTCTCCCATCCGCGCCCCACTTTCAAGCTGAATGACGCAGCATGTTTCTCGGGAGGCTCTGCCGAGCTATGTAGCACAAGGGAGAGAGTGCCTGCCTCTGCCGAGAAAGGTTTTGACGTGGGGATTGCTGGACGTGCGGAAGAGCGTTCCCCAGGCCGTGCCAGGTTTAGGCTTTGGTGATTCTGGATGTTCCCAAGGGTCCAGAATTGTCCCTGGGAAAGCTGTCCTTTTTCCCTTTCTCCGGCTGGAAGTAAACATCTGGCCACCGACTGCCGTACGCAGGCGTCCTGGGGGAGCCCCCCCCCCCCGGTTTCCTTTGGGACGCACCTTGGTGTCTCACAGAAGAGCCCACATTCCCAATTGGGGGCACACCAGCGTGGAATGTAAGGCTGTTTAGAACGGCGTACCTTGAGGCCGTGTGAAGGCCGTACAAACGAGAGCTTTCGAGCGAACAGGGCAGCGCTTCGCCATCGTCGTTGCACGTTCACGGAGCTTAATCAAACGAATGCATTTACTTCCTGTGGCTCAAACGCCAGAGAGGAGTTGGAAGGCATCCAGTGCCCTTTGACAGTTGTTACAACGAACGTGAGTGCACGGTGTCTCGTGAAATAAAGCCCTAGCACCGTTGAGGCCCTCCGTTAACGCGTGCTTCTTCGCTCCTATGGCACTCCGAGGTGTTCCTGACGGGGGAAATCTGGACTTTTGCTTGAGGCCGGGGTGGGGCGAGGGGACTCACAGTTCTTGTGCCGGCGAGCTCCCGAGCGCTCCTGCTGAAGCTCCCAGCAAGGAACTGAGAGCAGCAGGCCTCACACGCGTAAACTCAGACTTCTGCTGTCACGAGTAAACTCAGACGTCTTGTGGGAGGCCTTCCGGCAGCAAAGAGAAGGTGGGCGCGAGCAGTGTACTTCAGGCAGCTTAGGACCCGCCACTGTCTCGTTTACCACGGAGGGGAATAAGGGTCGGCCAGGGTCGCCCAGCTTCAAACCGGAGCTCCTATAGGGATCCCCAGCGGTTTCTGATTACCTCAAGGAAACACAACGGGAGGAGCAGGGCCCTTCCGTGGAGGCCCGTTTGGGCACAGGGACCTCTGCGTGGGAGCTACTGGGTAAGTATGGCAGTCCCTTAGGTAGGCCTCAGTGACCAAGGCTCTCTGGCTCATGCCTAGCTGTGTAAAGAAGTGTGGCAAACGTACGTACTGCTCCTCAGGCTGGGCGCACAGCCTAGCTTTCGCTTCTATGAGAGTGCTGTCCCGAGTCTCTTCCTGGAGCCAGTCGTCAGCACGGTGCCTTTTGGCACTGCAGTTCTCTTTCAGTCAAGGAGGCCGTTCGACTGGCAAAGGGAGTCTGCGCAGCACTGCTTTCGCGAGGCTCTTTGACGACTGGGGCACTCAACCCAGGCAAGCCAGAGAGCAGTACCTTGCCCTTGCTCGGAATGTGAAGCGCTTTCTCCAGGGGCCTGTTTAGGCTAAGGTTCCTCTAGAAGCCAGGAGCCGCCGTTCCGGCACGGAGAGAAGTCATCCTGCGAAACTGGCGAACGAGCTCCTATCCTGTGTGCCCCCAGGAGCATCGCAGAGTTAAGGCACTCCGTGGTGGAGTCTGGCCTCATGGAGACCCCTGCACACCCAACTCCCCCGACGTGAAACGCTGGAACTTACCTTGAGGCCTGAGGTCACCTTTCGTTTGGCCGGAGCTGAACATGTAGTGCCGTGGGAGGAGTTTCTAGCAAGGTATTGCCAGCACGGTGTTCCGCTTTGAGAGAACACGCAGCCTCGGCCCACAACGACAATCCTGCCGTGCAGAGACGTCGGGCCGCTAGTGCTGTTCGGGCAGCTTTGAAGCCAAGCGCACGGCGCCTCCAAACGGGGAGAAAGCGTACTCTCCCATCCGCGCCCCACTTTCAAGCTGAATGACGCAGCATGTTTCTCGGGAGGCTCTGCCGAGCTATCTAGTACAAGGGAGAGAGTGCCTGCCTATGCCGAGAAAGGTTTTGACGTGGGGATGGCTGGACGTGCGGAAGAGCGTTCCCCAGGCCGTGCCAGGTTTAGGCTTTGGTGATTCTGGATGTTCCCAAGGGTCCAGAATTGTCCCTGGGAAAGCTGTCCTTTTTCTCTTTCTCCGGCTGGAAGTAAACATCTGGCCACCGACTGCCGTACGCAGGCGTCCTGGGGGAGCCCCCCCCTCCCCGGTTTCCTTTGGGACGCACATTGGTGTCTCACAGAAGAGCCCACATTCCCAATTGGGGGCACACCAGCGTGGAATGTAAGGCTGTTTAGAACGGCGTACCTTGAGGCCGTGTGAAGGCCGTACAAACGAGAGCTTTCGAGCGAACAGGGCAGCGCTTCGCCATCGTCGTTGCACGTTCACGGAGCTTAATCAAACGAATGCATTTACTTCCTGTGGCTCAAACGCCAGAGAGGAGTTGGAAGGCATCCAGTGCCCTTTGACAGTTGTTACAACGAACGTGAGTGCACGGTGTCTCGTGAAATAAAGCCCTAGCACCGTTGAGGCCCTCCGTTAACGCGTGCTTCTTCGCTCCTATGGCACTCCGAGGTGTTCCTGACGGGGAAAATCTGGACTTTTGCTTGAGGCCGGGGTGGGGCGGGGGGACTCACCGTTCTTGTGCCGGCGAGCTCCCGAGCGCTCCTGCTGAAGCTCCCAGCAAGGAACTGAGAGCAGATGGCCTCACACGCGTAAACTCAGACTTCTGCTGTCACGAGTAAACTCAGACGTCTTGTGGGAGGCCTTCCGGCAGCAAAGAGAAGGTGGGCGCGAGCAGTGTACTTCAGGCAGCTTAGGACCCGCCACTGTCTCGTTTACCACGGAGGGGAATAAGGGTCGGCCAGGGTCGCCCAGCTTCAAACCGGAGCTCCTATAGGGATCCCCAGCGGTTTCTGATTACCTCAAGGAAACACAACGGGAGGAGCAGGGCCCTTCCGTGGAGGCCCGTTTGGGCACAGGGACCTCTGCGTGGGAGCTACTGGGTAAGTATGGCAGTCCCTTAGGTAGGCCTCAGGGACCAAGGCTCTCTGGCTCATGCCTAGCTGTGTAAAGAAGTGTGGCAAACGTACGTACTGCTCCTCAGGCTGGGCGCACAGCCTAGCTTTCGCTTCTATGAGAGTGCTGTCCCGAGTCTCTTCCTGGAGCCAGTCGTCAGCACGGTGCCTTTTGGCACTGCAGTTCTCTTTCAGTCAAGGAGGCCGTTCGACTGGCAAAGGGAGTCTGCGCAGCACTGCTTTCGCGAGGCTCTTTGACGACTGGGGCACTCAACCCAGGCAAGCCAGAGAGCAGTACCTTGCCCTTGCTCGGAATGTGAAGCGCTTTCTCCAGGGGCCTGTTTAGGCTAAGGTTCCTCTAGAAGCCAGGAGCCGCCGTTCCGGCACGGAGAGAAGTCATCCTGCGAAACTGGCGAACGAGCTCCTCTCCTGTGTGCCCCCAGGAGCGTCGCAGAGTTAAGGCACTCCGTGGTGGAGTCTGGCCTCATGGAGACCCCTGCACACCCAACTCCCCCGACGTGAAACGCTGGAACTTACCTTGAGGCCTGAGGTCACCTTTCGTTTGGCCGGAGCTGAACATGTAGTGCCGTGGGAGGAGTTTCTAGCAAGGTATTGCCAGCACGGTTTTCCGCTTTGAGAGAACACGCAGCCTCGGCCCACAACGACAATCCTGCCGTGCAGAGACGTCGGGCCGCTAGTGCTGTTCGGGCAGCTTTGAAGCCAAGCGCACGGCGCCTCCAAACGGGGAGAAAGCGTACTCTCCCATCCGCGCCCCACTTTCAAGCTGAATGACGCAGCATGTTTCTCGGGAGGCTCTGCCGAGCTATCTAGTACAAGGGAGAGAGTGCCTGCCTCTGCCGAGAAAGGTTTTGACGTGGGGATGGCTGGACGTGCGGAAGAGCGTTCCCCAGGCCGTGCCAGGTTTAGGCTTTGGTGATTCTGGATGTTCCCAAGGGTCCAGAATTGTCCCTGGGAAAGCTGTCCTTTTTCTCTTTCCCCGGCTGGAAGTAAACATCTGACCACCGACTGCCGTACGCAGGCGTCCTGGGGGAGCCCCCCCCCTCCCCGGTTTCCTTTGGGACGCACATTGGTGTCTCACAGAAGAGCCCACATTCCCAATTGGGGGCACACCAGCGTGGAATGTAAGGCTGTTTAGAACTGCGTACCTTGAGGCCGTGTGAAGGCCGTACAAACGAGGGCTTTCGAGCGAACAGGGCAGCGCTTCGCCATCGTCGTTGCACGTTCACGGAGCTTAATCAAACGAATGCATTTACATCCTGTGGCTCAAACGCCAGAGAGGAGTTGGAAGGCATCCAGTGCCCTTTGACAGTTGTTACAACGAACGTGAGTGCACGGTGTCTCGTGAAATAAAGCCCTAGCACCGTTGAGGCCCTCCGTTAACGCGTGCTTCTTCGCTCCTATGGCACTCCGAGGTGTTCCTGACGGGGGAAATCTGGACTTTTGCTTGAGGCCGGGGTGGGGCGAGGGGACTCACCGTTCTTGTGCCGGCGAGCTCCCGAGCGCTCCTGCTGAAGCTCCCAGCAAGGAACTGAGAGCAGCAGGCCTCACACGCGTAAACTCAGACTTCTGCTGTCACGAGTAAACTCAGACGTCTTGTGGGAGGCCTTCCGGCAGCAAAGAGAAGGTGGGCGCGAGCAGTGTACTTCAGGCAGCTTAGGACCCGCCACTGTCTCGTTTACCACGGAGGGGAATAAGGGTCGGCCAGGGTCGCCCAGCTTCAAACAGGAGCTCCTATAGGGATCCCCAGCGGTTTCTGATTACCTCAAGGAAACACAACGGGAGGAGCAGGGCCCTTCCGTGGAGGCCCGTTTGGGCACAGGGACCTCTGCGTGGGAGCTACTGGGTAAGTATGGCAGTCCCTTAGGTAGGCCTCAGGGACCAAGGCTCTCTGGCTCATGCCTAGCTGTGTAAAGAAGTGTGGCAAACGTACGTACTGCTCCTCAGGCTGGGCGCACAGCCTAGCTTTCGCTTCTATGAGAGTGCTGTCCCGAGTCTCTTCCTGGAGCCAGTCGTCAGCACGGTGCCTTTTGGCACTGCAGTTCTCTTTCAGTCAAGGAGGCCGTTCGACTGGCAAAGGGAGTCTGCGCAGCACTGCTTTCGCGAGGCTCTTTGACGACTGGGGCACTCAACCCAGGCAAGCCAGAGAGCAGTACCTTGCCCTTGCTCGGAATGTGAAGCGCTTTCTCCAGGGGCCTGTTTAGGCTAAGGTTCCTCTAGAAGCCAGGAGCCGCCGTTCCGGCACGGAGAGAAGTCATCCTGCGAAACTGGCGAACGAGCTCCTCTCCTGTGTGCCCCCAGGAGCGTCGCAGAGTTAAGGCACTCCGTGGTGGAGTCTGGCCTCATGGAGACCCCTGCACACCCAACTCCCCCGACGTGAAACGCTGGAACTTACCTTGAGGCCTGAGGTCACCTTTCGTTTGGCCGGAGCTGAACATGTAGTGCCGTGGGAGGAGTTTCTAGCAAGGTATTGCCAGCACGGTTTTCCGCTTTGAGAGAACACGCAGCCTCGGCCCACAACGACAATCCTGCCGTGCAGAGACGTCGGGCCGCTAGTGCTGTTCGGGCAGCTTTGAAGCCAAGCGCACGGCGCCTCCAAACGGGGAGAAAGCGTACTCTCCCATCCGCGCCCCACTTTCAAGCTGAATGACGCAGCATGTTTCTCGGGAGGCTCTGCCGAGCTATCTAGTACAAGGGAGAGAGTGCCTGCCTCTGCCGAGAAAGGTTTTGACGTGGGGATGGCTGGACGTGCGGAAGAGCGTTCCCCAGGCCGTGCCAGGTTTAGGCTTTGGTGATTCTGGATGTTCCCAAGGGTCCAGAATTGTCCCTGGGAAAGCTGTCCTTTTTCTCTTTCCCCGGCTGGAAGTAAACATCTGACCACCGACTGCCGTACGCAGGCGTCCTGGGGGAGCCCCCCCCCTCCCCGGTTTCCTTTGGGACGCACATTCGTGTCTCACAGAAGAGCCCACATTCCCAATTGGGGGCACACCAGCGTGGAATGTAAGGCTGTTTAGAACGGCGTACCTTGAGGCCGTGTGAAGGCCGTACAAACGAGAGCTTTCGAGCGAACAGGGCAGCGCTTCGCCATCGTCGTTGCACGTTCACGGAGCTTAATCAAACGAATGCATTTACTTCCTGTGGCTCAAACGCCAGAGAGGAGTTGGAAGGCATCCAGTGCCCTTTGACAGTTGTTACAACGAACGTGAGTGCACGGTGTCTCGTGAAATAAAGCCCTAGCACCGTTGAGGCCCTCCGTTAACGCGTGCTTCTTCGCTCCTATGGCACTCCGAGGTGTTCCTGACGGGGGAAATCTGGACTTTTGCTTGAGGCCGGGGTGGGGCGAGGGGACTCACAGTTCTTGTGCCGGCGAGCTCCCGAGCGCTCCTGCTGAAGCTCCCAGCAAGGAACTGAGAGCAGCAGGCCTCACACGCGTAAACTCAGACTTCTGCTGTCACGAGTAAACTCAGACGTCTTGTGGGAGGCCTTCCGGCAGCAAAGAGAAGGTGGGCGCGAGCAGTGTACTTCAGGCAGCTTAGGACCCGCCCCTGTCTCGTTTACCACGGAGGGGAATAAGGGTCGGCCAGGGTCGCCCAGCTTCAAACCGGAGCTCCTATAGGGATCCCCAGCGGTTTCTGATTACCTCAAGGAAACACAACGGGAGGAGCAGGGCCCTTCCGTGGAGGCCCGTTTGGGCACAGGGACCTCTGCGTGGGAGCTACTGGGTAAGTATGGCAGTCCCTTAGGTAGGCCTCAGGGACCAAGGCTCTCTGGCTCATGCCTAGCTGTGTAAAGAAGTGTGGCAAACGTACGTACTGCTCCTCAGGCTGGGCGCACAGCCTAGCTTTCGCTTCTATGAGAGTGCTGTCCCGAGTCTCTTCCTGGAGCCAGTCGTCAGCACGGTGCCTTTTGGCACTGCAGTTCTCTTTCAGTCAAGGAGGCCGTTCGACTGGCAAAGGGAGTCTGCGCAGCACTGCTTTCGCGAGGCTCTTTGACGACTGGGGCACTCAACCCAGGCAAGCCAGAGAGCAGTACCTTGCCCTTGCTCGGAATGTGAAGCGCTTTCTCCAGGGGCCTGTTTAGGCTAAGGTTCCTCTAGAAGCCAGGAGCCGCCGTTCCGGCACGGAGAGAAGTCATCCTGCGAAACTGGCGAACGAGCTCCTATCCTGTGTGCCCCCAGGAGCGTCGCAGAGTTAAGGCACTCCGTGGTGGAGTCTGGCCTCATGGAGACCCCTGCACACCCAACTCCCCCGACGTGAAACGCTGGAACTTACCTTGAGGCCTGAGGTCACCTTTCGTTTGGCCGGAGCTGAACATGTAGTGCCGTGGGAGGAGTTTCTAGCAAGGTATTGCCAGCACGGTTTTCCGCTTAGAGAGAACACGCAGCCTCGGCCCACAACGACAATCCTGCCGTGCAGAGACGTCGGGCCGCTAGTGCTGTTCGGGCAGCTTTGAAGCCAAGCGCACGGCGCCTCCAAACGGGGAGAAAGCGTACTCTCCCATCCGCGCCCCACTTTCAAGCTGAATGACGCAGCATGTTTCTCGGGAGGCTCTGCCGAGCTATCTAGTACAAGGGAGAGAGTGCCTGCCTCTGCCGAGAAAGGTTTTGACGTGGGGATGGCTGGACGTGCGGAAGAGCGTTCCCCAGGCCGTGCCAGGTTTAGGCTTTGGTGATTCTGGATGTTCCCAAGGGTCCAGAATTGTCCCTGGGAAAGCTGTCCTTTTTCTCTTTCTCCGGCTGGAAGTAAACATCTGACCACCGACTGCCGTACGCAGGCGTCCTGGGGGAGCCCCCCCCCCTCCCCGGTTTCCTTTGGGACGCACATTGGTGTCTCACAGAAGAGCCCACATTCCCAATTGGGGGCACACCAGCGTGGAATGTAAGGCTGTTTAGAACGGCGTACCTTGAGGCCGTGTGAAGGCCGTACAAACGAGAGCTTTCGAGCGAACAGGGCAGCGCTTCGCCATCGTCGTTGCACGTTCACGGAGCTTAATCAAACGAATGCATTTACTTCCTGTGGCTCAAACGCCAGAGAGGAGTTGGAAGGCATCCAGTGCCCTTTGACAGTTGTTACAACGAACGTGAGTGCACGGTGTCTCGTGAAATAAAGCCCTAGCACCGTTGAGGCCCTCCGTTAACGCGTGCTTCTTCGCTCCTATGGCACTCCGAGGTGTTCCTGACGGGGGAAATCTGGACTTTTGCTTGAGGCCGGGGTGGGGCGAGGGGACTCACAGTTCTTGTGCCGGCGAGCTCCCGAGCGCTCCTGCTGAAGCTCCCAGCAAGGAACTGAGAGCAGCAGGCCTCACACGCGTAAACTCAGACTTCTGCTGTCACGAGTAAACTCAGACGTCTTGTGGGAGGCCTTCCGGCAGCAAAGAGAAGGTGGGCGCGAGCAGTGTACTTCAGGCAGCTTAGGACCCGCCACTGTCTCGTTTACCACGGAGGGGAATAAGGGTCGGCCAGGGTCGCCCAGCTTCAAACCGGAGCTCCTATAGGGATCCCCAGCGGTTTCTGATTACCTCAAGGAAACACAACGGGAGGAGCAGGGCCCTTCCGTGGAGGCCCGTTTGGGCACAGGGACCTCTGCGTGGGAGCTACTGGGTAAGTATGGCAGTCCCTTAGGTAGGCCTCAGTGACCAAGGCTCTCTGGCTCATGCCTAGCTGTGTAAAGAAGTGTGGCAAACGTACGTACTGCTCCTCAGGCTGGGCGCACAGCCTAGCTTTCGCTTCTATGAGAGTGCTGTCCCGAGTCTCTTCCTGGAGCCAGTCGTCAGCACGGTGCCTTTTGGCACTGCAGTTCTCTTTCAGTCAAGGAGGCCGTTCGACTGGCAAAGGGAGTCTGCGCAGCACTGCTTTCGCGAGGCTCTTTGACGACTGGGGCACTCAACCCAGGCAAGCCAGAGAGCAGTACCTTGCCCTTGCTCGGAATGTGAAGCGCTTTCTCCAGGGGCCTGTTTAGGCTAAGGTTCCTCTAGAAGCCAGGAGCCGCCGTTCCGGCACGGAGAGAAGTCATCCTGCGAAACTGGCGAACGAGCTCCTCTCCTGTGTGCCCCCAGGAGCGTCGCAGAGTTAAGGCACTCCGTGGTGGAGTCTGGCCTCATGGAGACCCCTGCACACCCAACTCCCCCGACGTGAAACGCTGGAACTTACCTTGAGGCCTGAGGTCACCTTTCGTTTGGCCGGAGCTGAACATGTAGTGCCGTGGGAGGAGTTTCTAGCAAGGTATTGCCAGCACGGTTTTCCGCTTTGAGAGAACACGCAGCCTCGGCCCACAACGACAATCCTGCCGTGCAGAGACGTCGGGCCGCTAGTGCTGTTCGGGCAGCTTTGAAGCCAAGCGCACGGCGCCTCCAAACGGGGAGAAAGCGTACTCTCCCATCCGCGCCCCACTTTCAAGCTGAATGACGCAGCATGTTTCTCGGGAGGCTCTGCCGAGCTATCTAGTACAAGGGAGAGAGTGCCTGCCTCTGCCGAGAAAGGTTTTGACGTGGGGATGGCTGGACGTGCGGAAGAGCGTTCCCCAGGCCGTGCCAGGTTTAGGCTTTGGTGATTCTGGATGTTCCCAAGGGTCCAGAATTGTCCCTGGGAAAGCTGTCCTTTTTCTCTTTCTCCGGCTGGAAGTAAACATCTGACCACCGACTGCCGTACGCAGGCGTCCTGGGGGAGCCCCCCCCCCTCCCCGGTTTCCTTTGGGACGCACATTGGTGTCTCACAGAAGAGCCCACATTCCCAATTGGGGGCACACCAGCGTGGAATGTAAGGCTGTTTAGAACGGCGTACCTTGAGGCCGTGTGAAGGCCGTACAAACGAGAGCTTTCGAGCGAACAGGGCAGCGGTTCGCCATCGTCGTTGCACGTTCACGGAGCTTAATCAAACGAATGCATTTACTTCCTGTGGCTCAAACGCCAGAGAGGAGTTGGAAGGCATCCAGTGCCCTTTGACAGTTGTTACAACGAACGTGAGTGCACGGTGTCTCGTGAAATAAAGCCCTAGCACCGTTGAGGCCCTCCGTTAACGCGTGCTTCTTCGCTCCTATGGCACTCCGAGGTGTTCCTGACGGGGGAAATCTGGACTTTTGCTTGAGGCCGGGGTGGGGCGAGGGGACTCACAGTTCTTGTGCCGGCGAGCTCCCGAGCGCTCCTGCTGAAGCTCCCAGCAAGGAACTGAGAGCAGCAGGCCTCACACGCGTAAACTCAGACTTCTGCTGTCACGAGTAAACTCAGACGTCTTGTGGGAGGCCTTCCGGCAGCAAAGAGAAGGTGGGCGCGAGCAGTGTACTTCAGGCAGCTTAGGACCCGCCACTGTCTCGTTTACCACGGAGGGGAATAAGGGTCGGCCAGGGTCGCCCAGCTTCAAACCGGAGCTCCTATAGGGATCCCCAGCGGTTTCTGATTACCTCAAGGAAACACAACGGGAGGAGCAGGGCCCTTCCGTGGAGGCCCGTTTGGGCACAGGGACCTCTGCGTGGGAGCTACTGGGTAAGTATGGCAGTCCCTTAGGTAGGCCTCAGGGACCAAGGCTCTCTGGCTCATGCCTAGCTGTGTAAAGAAGTGTGGCAAACGTACGTACTGCTCCTCAGGCTGGGCGCACAGCCTAGCTTTCGCTTCTATGAGAGTGCTGTCCCGAGTCTCTTCCTGGAGCCAGTCGTCAGCACGGTGCCTTTTGGCACTGCAGTTCTCTTTCAGTCAAGGAGGCCGTTCGACTGGCAAAGGGAGTCTGCGCAGCACTGCTTTCGCGAGGCTCTTTGACGACTGGGGCACTCAACCCAGGCAAGCCAGAGAGCAGTACCTTGCCCTTGCTCGGAATGTGAAGCGCTTTCTCCAGGGGCCTGTTTAGGCTAAGGTTCCTCTAGAAGCCAGGAGCCGCCGTTCCGGCACGGAGAGAAGTCATCCTGCGAAACTGGCGAACGAGCTCCTATCCTGTGTGCCCCCAGGAGCGTCGCAGAGTTAAGGCACTCCGTGGTGGAGTCTGGCCTCATGGAGACCCCTGCACACCCAACTCCCCCGACGTGAAACGCTGGAACTTACCTTGAGGCCTGAGGTCACCTTTCGTTTGGCCGGAGCTGAACATGTAGTGCCGTGGGAGGAGTTTCTAGCAAGGTATTGCCAGCACGGTTTTCCGCTTTGAGAGAACACGCAGCCTCGGCCCACAACGACAATCCTGCCGTGCAGAGACGTCGGGCCGCTAGTGCTGTTCGGGCAGCTTTGAAGCCAAGCGCACGGCGCCTCCAAACGGGGAGAAAGCGTACTCTCCCATCCGCGCCCCACTTTCAAGCTGAATGACGCAGCATGTTTCTCGGGAGGCTCTGCCGAGCTATCTAGTACAAGGGAGAGAGTGCCTGCCTCTGCCGAGAAAGGTTTTGACGTGGGGATGGCTGGACGTGCGGAAGAGCGTTCCCCAGGCCGTGCCAGGTTTAGGCTTTGGTGATTCTGGATGTTCCCAAGGGTCCAGAATTGTCCCTGGGAAAGCTGTCCTTTTTCTCTTTCTCCGGCTGGAAGTAAACATCTGGCCACCGACTGCCGTACGCAGGCGTCCTGGGGGAGCCCCCCCCCTCCCCGGTTTCCTTTGGGACGCACATTGGTGTCTCACAGAAGAGCCCACATTCCCAATTGGGGGCACACCAGCGTGGAATGTAAGGCTGTTTAGAACGGCGTACCTTGAGGCCGTGTGAAGGCCGTACAAACGAGAGCTTTCGAGCGAACAGGGCAGCGCTTCGCCATCGTCGTTGCACGTTCACGGAGCTTAATCAAACGAATGCATTTACTTCCTGTGGCTCAAACGCCAGAGAGGAGTTGGAAGGCATCCAGTGCCCTTTGACAGTTGTTACAACGAACGTGAGTGCACGGTGTCTCGTGAAATAAAGCCCTAGCACCGTTGAGGCCCTCCGTTAACGCGTGCTTCTTCGCTCCTATGGCACTCCGAGGTGTTCCTGACGGGGGAAATCTGGACTTTTGCTTGAGGCCGGGGTGGGGCGAGGGGACTCACAGTTCTTGTGCCGGCGAGCTCCCGAGCGCTCCTGCTGAAGCTCCCAGCAAGGAACTGAGAGCAGCAGGCCTCACACGCGTAAACTCAGACTTCTGCTGTCACGAGTAAACTCAGACGTCTTGTGGGAGGCCTTCCGGCAGCAAAGAGAAGGTGGGCGCGAGCAGTGTACTTCAGGCAGCTTAGGACCCGCCACTGTCTCGTTTACCACGGAGGGGAATAAGGGTCGGCCAGGGTCGCCCAGCTTCAAACCGGAGCTCCTATAGGGATCCCCAGCGGTTTCTGATTACCTCAAGGAAACACAACGGGAGGAGCAGGGCCCTTCCGTGGAGGCCCGTTTGGGCACAGGGACCTCTGCGTGGGAGCTACTGGGTAAGTATGGCAGTCCCTTAGGTAGGCCTCAGGGACCAAGGCTCTCTGGCTCATGCCTAGCTGTGTAAAGAAGTGTGGCAAACGTACGTACTGCTCCTCAGGCTGGGCGCACAGCCTAGCTTTCGCTTCTATGAGAGTGCTGTCCCGAGTCTCTTCCTGGAGCCAGTCGTCAGCACGGTGCCTTTTGGCACTGCAGTTCTCTTTCAGTCAAGGAGGCCGTTCGACTGGCAAAGGGAGTCTGTGCAGCACTGCTTTCGCGAGGCTCTTTGACGACTGGGGCACTCAACCCAGGCAAGCCAGAGAGCAGTACCTTGCCCTTGCTCGGAATGTGAAGCGCTTTCTCCAGGGGCCTGTTTAGGCTAAGGTTCCTCTAGAAGCCAGGAGCCGCCGTTCCGGCACGGAGAGAAGTCATCCTGCGAAACTGGCGAACGAGCTCCTATCCTGTGTGCCCCCAGGAGCGTCGCAGAGTTAAGGCACTCCGTGGTGGAGTCTGGCCTCATGGAGACCCCTGCACACCCAACTCCCCCGACGTGAAACGCTGGAACTTACCTTGAGGCCTGAGGTCACCTTTCGTTTGGCCGGAGCTGAACATGTAGTGCCGTGGGAGGAGTTTCTAGCAAGGTATTGCCAGCACGGTTTTCCGCTTTGAGAGAACACGCAGCCTCGGCCCACAACGACAATCCTGCCGTGCAGAGACGTCGGGCCGCTAGTGCTGTTCGGGCAGCTTTGAAGCCAAGCGCACGGCGCCTCCAAACGGGGAGAAAGCGTACTCTCCCATCCGCGCCCCACTTTCAAGCTGAATGACGCAGCATGTTTCTCGGGAGGCTCTGCCGAGCTATCTAGTACAAGGGAGAGAGTGCCTGCCTCTGCCGAGAAAGGTTTTGACGTGGGGATGGCTGGACGTGCGGAAGAGCGTTCCCCAGGCCGTGCCAGGTTTAGGCTTTGGTGATTCTGGATGTTCCCAAGGGTCCAGAATTGTCCCTGGGAAAGCTGTCCTTTTTCCCTTTCTCCGGCTGGAAGTAAACATCTGGCCACCGACTGCCGTACGCAGGCGTCCTGGGGGAGCCCCCCCCCCCGGTTTCCTTTGCGACGCACATTGGTGTCTCACAGAAGAGCCCACATTCCCAATTGGGGGCACACCAGCGTGGAATGTAAGGCTGTTTAGAACGGCGTACCTTGAGGCCGTGTGAAGGCCGTACAAACGAGAGCTTTCGAGCGAACAGGGCAGCGCTTCGCCATCGTCGTTGCACGTTCACGGAGCTTAATCAAACGAATGCATTTACTTCCTGTGGCTCAAACGCCAGAGAGGAGTTGGAAGGCATCCAGTGCCCTTTGACAGTTGTTACAACGAACGTGAGTGCACGGTGTCTCGTGAAATAAAGCCCTAGCACCGTTGAGGCCCTCCGTTAACGCGTGCTTCTTCGCTCCTATGGCACTCCGAGGTGTTCCTGACGGGGGAAATCTGGACTTTTGCTTGAGGCCGGGGTGGGGCGAGGGGACTCACCGTTCTTGTGCCGGCGAGCTCCCGAGCGCTCCTGCTGAAGCTCCCAGCAAGGAACTGAGAGCAGCAGGCCTCACACGCGTCAACTCAGACTTCTGCTGTCACGAGTAAACTCAGACGTCTTGTGGGAGGCCTTCCGGCAGCAAAGAGAAGGTGGGCGCGAGCAGTGTACTTCAGGCAGCTTAGGACCCGCCACTGTCTCGTTTACCACGGAGGGGAATAAGGGTCGGCCAGGGTCGCCCAGCTTCAAACCGGAGCTCCTATAGGGATCCCCAGCGGTTTCTGATTACCTCAAGGAAACACAACGGGAGGAGCAGGGCCCTTCCGTGGAGGCCCGTTTGGGCACAGGGACCTCTGCGTGGGAGCTACTGGGTAAGTATGGCAGTCCCTTAGGTAGGCCTCAGGGACCAAGGCTCTCTGGCTCATGCCTAGCTGTGTAAAGAAGTGTGGCAAACGTACGTACTGCTCCTCAGGCTGGGCGCACAGCCTAGCTTTCGCTTCTATGAGAGTGCTGTCCCGAGTCTCTTCCTGGAGCCAGTCGTCAGCACGGTGCCTTTTGGCACTGCAGTTCTCTTTCAGTCAAGGAGGCCGTTCGACTGGCAAAGGGAGTCTGCGCAGCACTGCTTTCGCGAGGCTCTTTGACGACTGGGGCACTCAACCCAGGCAAGCCAGAGAGCAGTACCTTGCCCTTGCTCGGAATGTGAAGCGCTTTCTCCAGGGGCCTGTTTAGGCTAAGGTTCCTCTAGAAGCCAGGAGCCGCCGTTCCGGCACGGAGAGAAGTCATCCTGCGAAACTGGCGAACGAGCTCCTATCCTGTGTGCCCCCAGGAGCGTCGCAGAGTTAAGGCACTCCGTGGTGGAGTCTGGCCTCATGGAGACCCCTGCACACCCAACTCCCCCGACGTGAAACGCTGGAACTTACCTTGAGGCCTGAGGTCACCTTTCGTTTGGCCGGAGCTGAACATGTAGTGCCGTGGGAGGAGTTTCTAGCAAGGTATTGCCAGCACGGTTTTCCGCTTTGAGAGAACACGCAGCCTCGGCCCACAACGACAATCCTGCCGTGCAGAGACGTCGGGCCGCTAGTGCTGTTCGGGCAGCTTTGAAGCCAAGCGCACGGCGCCTCCAAACGGGGAGAAAGCGTACTCTCCCATCCGCGCCCCACTTTCAAGCTGAATGACGCAGCATGTTTCTCGGGAGGCTCTGCCGAGCTATCTAGCACAAGGGAGAGAGTGCCTGCCTCTGCCGAGAAAGGTTTTGACGTGGGGATGGCTGGACGTGCGGAAGAGCGTTCCCCAGGCCGTGCCAGGTTTAGGCTTTGGTGATTCTGGATGTTCCCAAGGGTCCAGAATTGTCCCTGGGAAAGCTGTCCTTTTTCCCTTTCTCCGGCTGGAAGTAAACATCTGGCCACCGACTGCCGTACGCAGGCGTCCTGGGGGAGCCCCCCCCCCCGGTTTCCTTTGGGACGCACCTTGGTGTCTCACAGAAGAGCCCACATTCCCAATTGGGGGCACACCAGCGTGGAATGTAAGGCTGTTTAGAACGGCGTACCTTGAGGCCGTGTGAAGGCCGTACAAACGAGAGCTTTCGAGCGAACAGGGCAGCGCTTCGCCATCGTCGTTGCACGTTCACGGAGCTTAATCAAACGAATGCATTTACTTCCTGTGGCTCAAACGCCAGAGAGGAGTTGGAAGGCATCCAGTGCCCTTTGACAGTTGTTACAACGAACGTGAGTGCACGGTGTCTCGTGAAATAAAGCCCTAGCACCGTTGAGGCCCTCCGTTAACGCGTGCTTCTTCGCTCCTATGGCACTCCGAGGTGTTCCTGACGGGGGAAATCTGGACTTTTGCTTGAGGCCGGGGTGGGGCGAGGGGACTCACAGTTCTTGTGCCGGCGAGCTCCCGAGCGCTCCTGCTGAAGCTCCCAGCAAGGAACTGAGAGCAGCAGGCCTCACACGCGTAAACTCAGACTTCTGCTGTCACGAGTAAACTCAGACGTCTTGTGGGAGGCCTTCCGGCAGCAAAGAGAAGGTGGGCGCGAGCAGTGTACTTCAGGCAGCTTAGGACCCGCCACTGTCTCGTTTACCACGGAGGGGAATAAGGGTCGGCCAGGGTCGCCCAGCTTCAAACCGGAGCTCCTATAGGGATCCCCAGCGGTTTCTGATTACCTCAAGGAAACACAACGGGAGGAGCAGGGCCCTTCCGTGGAGGCCCGTTTGGGCACAGGGACCTCTGCGTGGGAGCTACTGGGTAAGTATGGCAGTCCCTTAGGTAGGCCTCAGGGACCAAGGCTCTCTGGCTCATGCCTAGCTGTGTAAAGAAGTGTGGCAAACGTACGTACTGCTCCTCAGGCTGGGCGCACAGCCTAGCTTTCGCTTCTATGAGAGTGCTGTCCCGAGTCTCTTCCTGGAGCCAGTCGTCAGCACGGTGCCTTTTGGCACTGCAGTTCTCTTTCAGTCAAGGAGGCCGTTCGACTGGCAAAGGGAGTCTGCGCAGCACTGCTTTCGCGAGGCTCTTTGACGACTGGGGCACTCAACCCAGGCAAGCCAGAGAGCAGTACCTTGCCCTTGCTCGGAATGTGAAGCGCTTTCTCCAGGGGCCTGTTTAAGCTAAGGTTCCTCTAGAAGCCAGGAGCCGCCGTTCCGGCACGGAGAGAAGTCATCCTGCGAAACTGGCGAACGAGCTCCTCTCCTGTGTGCCCCCAGGAGCGTCGCAGAGTTAAGGCACTCCGTGGTGGAGTCTGGCCTCATGGAGACCCCTGCACACCCAACTCCCCCGACGTGAAACGCTGGAACTTACCTTGAGGCCTGAGGTCACCTTTCGTTTGGCCGGAGCTGAACATGTAGTGCCGTGGGAGGAGTTTCTAGCAAGGTATTGCCAGCACGGTTTTCCGCTTTGAGAGAACACGCAGCCTCGGCCCACAACGACAATCCTGCCGTGCAGAGACGTCGGGCCGCTAGTGCTGTTCGGGCAGCTTTGAAGCCAAGCGCACGGCGCCTCCAAACGGGGAGAAAGCGTACTCTCCCATCCGCGCCCCACTTTCAAGCTGAATGACGCAGCATGTTTCTCGGGAGGCTCTGCCGAGCTATCTAGTACAAGGGAGAGAGTGCCTGCCTCTGCCGAGAAAGGTTTTGACGTGGGGATGGCTGGACGTGCGGAAGAGCGTTCCCCAGGCCGTGCCAGGTTTAGGCTTTGGTGATTCTGGATGTTCCCAAGGGTCCAGAATTGTCCCTGGGAAAGCTGTCCTTTTTCTCTTTCTCCGGCTGGAAGTAAACATCTGGCCACCGACTGCCGTACGCAGGCGTCCTGGGGGAGCCCCCCCCTCCCCGGTTTCCTTTGGGACGCACATTGGTGTCTCACAGAAGAGCCCACATTCCCAATTGGGGGCACACCAGCGTGGAATGTAAGGCTGTTTAGAACTGCGTACCTTGAGGCCGTGTGAAGGCCGTACAAACGAGGGCTTTCGAGCGAACAGGGCAGCGCTTCGCCATCGTCGTTGCACGTTCACGGAGCTTAATCAAACGAATGCATTTACATCCTGTGGCTCAAACGCCAGAGAGGAGTTGGAAGGCATCCAGTGCCCTTTGACAGTTGTTACAACGAACGTGAGTGCACGGTGTCTCGTGAAATAAAGCCCTAGCACCGTTGAGGCCCTCCGTTAACGCGTGCTTCTTCGCTCCTATGGCACTCCGAGGTGTTCCTGACGGGGGAAATCTGGACTTTTGCTTGAGGCCGGGGTGGGGCGAGGGGACTCACCGTTCTTGTGCCGGCGAGCTCCCGAGCGCTCCTGCTGAAGCTCCCAGCAAGGAACTGAGAGCAGCAGGCCTCACACGCGTAAACTCAGACTTCTGCTGTCACGAGTAAACTCAGACGTCTTGTGGGAGGCCTTCCGGCAGCAAAGAGAAGGTGGGCGCGAGCAGTGTACTTCAGGCAGCTTAGGACCCGCCACTGTCTCGTTTACCACGGAGGGGAATAAGGGTCGGCCAGGGTCGCCCAGCTTCAAACCGGAGCTCCTATAGGGATCCCCAGCGGTTTCTGATTACCTCAAGGAAACACAACGGGAGGAGCAGGGCCCTTCCGTGGAGGCCCGTTTGGGCACAGGGACCTCTGCGTGGGAGCTACTGGGTAAGTATGGCAGTCCCTTAGGTAGGCCTCAGGGACCAAGGCTCTCTGGCTCATGCCTAGCTGTGTAAAGAAGTGTGGCAAACGTACGTACTGCTCCTCAGGCTGGGCGCACAGCCTAGCTTTCGCTTCTATGAGAGTGCTGTCCCGAGTCTCTTCCTGGAGCCAGTCGTCAGCACGGTGCCTTTTGGCACTGCAGTTCTCTTTCAGTCAAGGAGGCCGTTCGACTAGCAAAGGGAGTCTGCGCAGCACTGCTTTCGCGAGGCTCTTTGACGACTGGGGCACTCAACCCAGGCAAGCCAGAGAGCAGTACCTTGCCCTTGCTCGGAATGTGAAGCGCTTTCTCCAGGGGCCTGTTTAGGCTAAGGTTCCTCTAGAAGCCAGGAGCCGCCGTTCCGGCACGGAGAGAAGTCATCCTGCGAAACTGGCGAACGAGCTCCTCTCCTGTGTGCCCCCAGGAGCGTCGCAGAGTTAAGGCACTCCGTGGTGGAGTCTGGCCTCATGGAGACCCCTGCACACCCAACTCCCCCGACGTGAAACGCTGGAACTTACCTTGAGGCCTGAGGTCACCTTTCGTTTGGCCGGAGCTGAACATGTAGTGCCGTGGGAGGAGTTTCTAGCAAGGTATTGCCAGCACGGTTTTCCGCTTTGAGAGAACACGCAGCCTCGGCCCACAACGACAATCCTGCCGTGCAGAGACGTCGGGCCGCTAGTGCTGTTCGGGCAGCTTTGAAGCCAAGCGCACGGCGCCTCCAAACGGGGAGAAAGCGTACTCTCCCATCCGCGCCCCACTTTCAAGCTGAATGACGCAGCATGTTTCTCGGGAGGCTCTGCCGAGCTATCTAGTACAAGGGAGAGAGTGCCTGCCTCTGCCGAGAAAGGTTTTGACGTGGGGATGGCTGGACGTGCGGAAGAGCGTTCCCCAGGCCGTGCCAGGTTTAGGCTTTGGTGATTCTGGATGTTCCCAAGGGTCCAGAATTGTCCCTGGGAAAGCTGTCCTTTTTCTCTTTCTCCGGCTGGAAGTAAACATCTGGCCACCGACTGCCGTACGCAGGCGTCCTGGGGGAGCCCCCCCCCTCCCCGGTTTCCTTTGGGACGCACATTGGTGTCTCACAGAAGAGCCCACATTCCCAATTGGGGGCACACCAGCGTGGAATGTAAGGCTGTTTAGAACGGCGTACCTTGAGGCCGTGTGAAGGCCGTACAAACGAGAGCTTTCGAGCGAACAGGGCAGCGCTTCGCCATCGTCGTTGCACGTTCACGGAGCTTAATCAAACGAATGCATTTACTTCCTGTGGCTCAAACGCCAGAGAGGAGTTGGAAGGCATCCAGTGCCCTTTGACAGTTGTTACAACGAACGTGAGTGCACGGTGTCTCGTGAAATAAAGCCCTAGCACCGTTGAGGCCCTCCGTTAACGCGTGCTTCTTCGCTCCTATGGCACTCCGAGGTGTTCCTGACGGGGGAAATCTGGACTTTTGCTTGAGGCCGGGGTGGGGCGAGGGGACTCACCGTTCTTGTGCCGGCGAGCTCCCGAGCGCTCCTGCTGAAGCTCCCAGCAAGGAACTGAGAGCAGCAGGCCTCACACGCGTAAACTCAGACTTCTGCTGTCACGAGTAAACTCAGACGTCTTGTGGGAGACCTTCCGGCAGCAAAGAGAAGGTGGGCGCGAGCAGTGTACTTCAGGCAGCTTAGGACCCGCCACTGTCTCGTTTACCACGGAGGGGAATAAGGGTCGGCCAGGGTCGCCCAGCTTCAAACCGGAGCTCCTATAGGGATCCCCAGCGGTTTCTGATTACCTCAAGGAAACACAACGGGAGGAGCAGGGCCAGTCCGTGGAGGCCCGTTTGGGCACAGGGACCTCTGCGTGGGAGCTACTGGGTAAGTATGGCAGTCCCTTAGGTAGGCCTCAGGGACCAAGGCTCTCTGGCTCATGCCTAGCTGTGTAAAGAAGTGTGGCAAACGTACGTACTGCTCCTCAGGCTGGGCGCACAGCCTAGCTTTCGCTTCTATGAGAGTGCTGTCCCGAGTCTCTTCCTGGAGCCAGTCGTCAGCACGGTGCCTTTTGGCACTGCAGTTCTCTTTCAGTCAAGGAGGCCGTTCGACTGGCAAAGGGAGTCTGCGCAGCACTGCTTTCGCGAGGCTCTTTGACGACTGGGGCACTCAACCCAGGCAAGCCAGAGAGCAGTACCTTGCCCTTGCTCGGAATGTGAAGCGCTTTCTCCAGGGGCCTGTTTAGGCTAAGGTTCCTCTAGAAGCCAGGAGCCGCCGTTCCGGCACGGAGAGAAGTCATCCTGCGAAACTGGCGAACGAGCTCCTATCCTGTGTGCCCCCAGGAGCGTCGCAGAGTTAAGGCACTCCGTGGTGGAGTCTGGCCTCATGGAGACCCCTGCACACCCAACTCCCCCGACGTGAAACGCTGGAACTTACCTTGAGGCCTGAGGTCACCTTTCGTTTGGCCGGAGCTGAACATGTAGTGCCGTGGGAGGAGTTTCTAGCAAGGTATTGCCAGCACGGTTTTCCGCTTTGAGAGAACACGCAGCCTCGGCCCACAACGACAATCCTGCCGTGCAGAGACGTCGGGCCGCTAGTGCTGTTCGGGCAGCTTTGAAGCCAAGCGCACGGCACCTCCAAACGGGGAGAAAGCGTACTCTCCCATCCGCGCCCCACTTTCAAGCTGAATGACGCAGCATGTTTCTCGGGAGGCTCTGCCGAGCTATCTAGTACAAGGGAGAGAGTGCCTGCCTCTGCCGAGAAAGGTTTTGACGTGGGGATGGCTGGACGTGCGGAAGAGCGTTCCCCAGGCCGTGCCAGGTTTAGGCTTTGGTGATTCTGGATGTTCCCAAGGGTCCAGAATTGTCCCTGGGAAAGCTGTCCTTTTTCTCTTTCTCCGGCTGGAAGTAAACATCTGGCCACCGACTGCCGTACGCAGGCGTCCTGGGGGAGCCCCCCCCTCCCCGGTTTCCTTTGGGACGCACATTGGTGTCTCACAGAAGAGCCCACATTCCCAATTGGGGGCACACCAGCGTGGAATGTAAGGCTGTTTAGAACGGCGTACCTTGAGGCCGTGTGAAGGCCGTACAAACGAGAGCTTTCGAGCGAACAGGGCAGCGCTTCGCCATCGTCGTTGCACGTTCACGGAGCTTAATCAAACGAATGCATTTACTTCCTGTGGCTCAAACGCCAGAGAGGAGTTGGAAGGCATCCAGTGCCCTTTGACAGTTGTTACAACGAACGTGAGTGCACGGTGTCTCGTGAAATAAAGCCCTAGCACCGTTGAGGCCCTCCGTTAACGCGTGCTTCTTCGCTCCTATGGCACTCCGAGGTGTTCCTGACGGGGGAAATCTGGACTTTTGCTTGAGGCCGGGGTGGGGCGAGGGGACTCACAGTTCTTGTGCCGGCGAGCTCCCGAGCGCTCCTGCTGAAGCTCCCAGCAAGGAACTGAGAGCAGCAGGCCTCACACGCGTAAACTCAGACTTCTGCTGTCACGAGTAAACTCAGACGTCTTGTGGGAGGCCTTCCGGCAGCAAAGAGAAGGTGGGCGCGAGCAGTGTACTTCAGGCAGCTTAGGACCCGCCACTGTCTCGTTTACCACGGAGGGGAATAAGGGTCGGCCAGGGTCGCCCAGCTTCAAACCGGAGCTCCTATAGGGATCCCCAGCGGTTTCTGATTACCTCAAGGAAACACAACGGGAGGAGCAGGGCCCTTCCGTGGAGGCCCGTTTGGGCACAGGGACCTCTGCGTGGGAGCTACTGGGTAAGTATGGCAGTCCCTTAGGTAGGCCTCAGGGACCAAGGCTCTCTGGCTCATGCCTAGCTGTGTAAAGAAGTGTGGCAAACGTACGTACTGCTCCTCAGGCTGGGCGCACAGCCTAGCTTTCGCTTCTATGAGAGTGCTGTCCCGAGTCTCTTCCTGGAGCCAGTCGTCAGCACGGTGCCTTTTGGCACTGCAGTTCTCTTTCAGTCAAGGAGGCCGTTCGACTGGCAAAGGGAGTCTGCGCAGCACTGCTTTCGCGAGGCTCTTTGACGACTGGGGCACTCAACCCAGGCAAGCCAGAGAGCAGTACCTTGCCCTTGCTCGGAATGTGAAGCGCTTTCTCCAGGGGCCTGTTTAGGCTAAGGTTCCTCTAGAAGCCAGGAGCCGCCGTTCCGGCACGGAGAGAAGTCATCCTGCGAAACTGGCGAACGAGCTCCTATCCTGTGTGCCCCCAGGAGCGTCGCAGAGTTAAGGCACTCCGTGGTGGAGTCTGGCCTCATGGAGACCCCTGCACACCCAACTCCCCCGACGTGAAACGCTGGAACTTACCTTGAGGCCTGAGGTCACCTTTCGTTTGGCCGGAGCTGAACATGTAGTGCCGTGGGAGGAGTTTCTAGCAAGGTATTGCCAGCACGGTTTTCCGCTTTGAGAGAACACGCAGCCTCGGCCCACAACGACAATCCTGCCGTGCAGAGACGTCGGGCCGCTAGTGCTGTTCGGGCAGCTTTGAAGCCAAGCGCACGGCGCCTCCAAACGGGGAGAAAGCGTACTCTCCCATCCGCGCCCCACTTTCAAGCTGAATGACGCAGCATGTTTCTCGGGAGGCTCTGCCGAGCTATCTAGTACAAGGGAGAGAGTGCCTGCCTCTGCCGAGAAAGGTTTTGACGTGGGGATGGCTGGACGTGCGGAAGAGCGTTCCCCAGGCCGTGCCAGGTTTAGGCTTTGGTGATTCTGGATGTTCCCAAGGGTCCAGAATTGTCCCTGGGAAAGCTGTCCTTTTTCTCTTTCTCCGGCTGGAAGTAAACATCTGGCCACCGACTGCCGTACGCAGGCGTCCTGGGGGAGCCCCCCCCCTCCCCGGTTTCCTTTGGGACGCACATTGGTGTCTCACAGAAGAGCCCACATTCCCAATTGGGGGCACACCAGCGTGGAATGTAAGGCTGTTTAGAACGGCGTACCTTGAGGCCGTGTGAAGGCCGTACAAACGAGAGCTTTCGAGCGAACAGGGCAGCGCTTCGCCATCGTCGTTGCACGTTCACGGAGCTTAATCAAACGAATGCATTTACTTCCTGTGGCTCAAACGCCAGAGAGGAGTTGGAAGGCATCCAGTGCCCTTTGACAGTTGTTACAACGAACGTGAGTGCACGGTGTCTCGTGAAATAAAGCCCTAGCACCGTTGAGGCCCTCCGTTAACGCGTGCTTCTTCGCTCCTATGGCACTCCGAGGTGTTCCTGACGGGGGAAATCTGGACTTTTGCTTGAGGCCGGGGTGGGGCGAGGGGACTCACAGTTCTTGTGCCGGCGAGCTCCCGAGCGCTCCTGCTGAAGCTCCCAGCAAGGAACTGAGAGCAGCAGGCCTCACACGCGTAAACTCAGACTTCTGCTGTCACGAGTAAACTCAGACGTCTTGTGGGAGGCCTTCCGGCAGCAAAGAGAAGGTGGGCGCGAGCAGTGTACTTCAGGCAGCTTAGGACCCGCCACTGTCTCGTTTACCACGGAGGGGAATAAGGGTCGGCCAGGGTCGCCCAGCTTCAAACCGGAGCTCCTATAGGGATCCCCAGCGGTTTCTGATTACCTCAAGGAAACACAACGGGAGGAGCAGGGCCCTTCCGTGGAGGCCCGTTTGGGCACAGGGACCTCTGCGTGGGAGCTACTGGGTAAGTATGGCAGTCCCTTAGGTAGGCCTCAGGGACCAAGGCTCTCTGGCTCATGCCTAGCTGTGTAAAGAAGTGTGGCAAACGTACGTACTGCTCCTCAGGCTGGGCGCACAGCCTAGCTTTCGCTTCTATGAGAGTGCTGTCCCGAGTCTCTTCCTGGAGCCAGTCGTCAGCACGGTGCCTTTTGGCACTGCAGTTCTCTTTCAGTCAAGGAGGCCGTTCTACTGGCAAAGGGAGTCTGTGCAGCACTGCTTTCGCGAGGCTCTTTGACGACTGGGGCACTCAACCCAGGCAAGCCAGAGAGCAGTACCTTGCCCTTGCTCGGAATGTGAAGCGCTTTCTCCAGGGGCCTGTTTAGGCTAAGGTTCCTCTAGAAGCCAGGAGCCGCCGTTCCGGCACGGAGAGAAGTCATCCTGCGAAACTGGCGAACGAGCTCCTATCCTGTGTGCCCCCAGGAGCGTCGCAGAGTTAAGGCACTCCGTGGTGGAGTCTGGCCTCATGGAGACCCCTGCACACCCAACTCCCCCGACGTGAAACGCTGGAACTTACCTTGAGGCCTGAGGTCACCTTTCGTTTGGCCGGAGCTGAACATGTAGTGCCGTGGGAGGAGTTTCTAGCAAGGTATTGCCAGCACGGTTTTCCGCTTTGAGAGAACACGCAGCCTCGGCCCACAACGACAATCCTGCCGTGCAGAGACGTCGGGCCGCTAGTGCTGTTCGGGCAGCTTTGAAGCCAAGCGCACGGCGCCTCCAAACGGGGAGAAAGCGTACTCTCCCATCCGCGCCCCACTTTCAAGCTGAATGACGCAGCATGTTTCTCGGGAGGCTCTGCCGAGCTATCTAGTACAAGGGAGAGAGTGCCTGCCTCTGCCGAGAAAGGTTTTGACGTGGGGATGGCTGGACGTGCGGAAGAGCGTTCCCCAGGCCGTGCCAGGTTTAGGCTTTGGTGATTCTGGATGTTCCCAAGGGTCCAGAATTGTCCCTGGGAAAGCTGTCCTTTTTCCCTTTCTCCGGCTGGAAGTAAACATCTGGCCACCGACTGCCGTACGCAGGCGTCCTGGGGGAGCCCCCCCCCCCGGTTTCCTTTGCGACGCACATTGGTGTCTCACAGAAGAGCCCACATTCCCAATTGGGGGCACACCAGCGTGGAATGTAAGGCTGTTTAGAACGGCGTACCTTGAGGCCGTGTGAAGGCCGTACAAACGAGAGCTTTCGAGCGAACAGGGCAGCGCTTCGCCATCGTCGTTGCACGTTCACGGAGCTTAATCAAACGAATGCATTTACTTCCTGTGGCTCAAACGCCAGAGAGGAGTTGGAAGGCATCCAGTGCCCTTTGACAGTTGTTACAACGAACGTGAGTGCACGGTGTCTCGTGAAATAAAGCCCTAGCACCGTTGAGGCCCTCCGTTAACGCGTGCTTCTTCGCTCCTATGGCACTCCGAGGTGTTCCTGACGGGGGAAATCTGGACTTTTGCTTGAGGCCGGGGTGGGGCGAGGGGACTCACAGTTCTTGTGCCGGCGAGCTCCCGAGCGCTCCTGCTGAAGCTCCCAGCAAGGAACTGAGAGCAGCAGGCCTCACACGCGTCAACTCAGACTTCTGCTGTCACGAGTAAACTCAGACGTCTTGTGGGAGGCCTTCCGGCAGCAAAGAGAAGGTGGGCGCGAGCAGTGTACTTCAGGCAGCTTAGGACCCGCCACTGTCTCGTTTACCACGGAGGGGAATAAGGGTCGGCCAGGGTCGCCCAGCTTCAAACCGGAGCTCCTATAGGGATCCCCAGCGGTTTCTGATTACCTCAAGGAAACACAACGGGAGGAGCAGGGCCCTTCCGTGGAGGCCCGTTTGGGCACAGGGACCTCTGCGTGGGAGCTACTGGGTAAGTATGGCAGTCCCTTAGGTAGGCCTCAGGGACCAAGGCTCTCTGGCTCATGCCTAGCTGTGTAAAGAAGTGTGGCAAACGTACGTACTGCTCCTCAGGCTGGGCGCACAGCCTAGCTTTCGCTTCTATGAGAGTGCTGTCCCGAGTCTCTTCCTGGAGCCAGTCGTCAGCACGGTGCCTTTTGGCACTGCAGTTCTCTTTCAGTCAAGGAGGCCGTTCGACTGGCAAAGGGAGTCTGCGCAGCACTGCTTTCGCGAGGCTCTTTGACGACTGGGGCACTCAACCCAGGCAAGCCAGAGAGCAGTACCTTGCCCTTGCTCGGAATGTGAAGCGCTTTCTCCAGGGGCCTGTTTAGGCTAAGGTTCCTCTAGAAGCCAGGAGCCGCCGTTCCGGCACGGAGAGAAGTCATCCTGCGAAACTGGCGAACGAGCTCCTATCCTGTGTGCCCCCAGGAGCGTCGCAGAGTTAAGGCACTCCGTGGTGGAGTCTGGCCTCATGGAGACCCCTGCACACCCAACTCCCCCGACGTGAAACGCTGGAACTTACCTTGAGGCCTGAGGTCACCTTTCGTTTGGCCGGAGCTGAACATGTAGTGCCGTGGGAGGAGTTTCTAGCAAGGTATTGCCAGCACGGTTTTCCGCTTTGAGAGAACACGCAGCCTCGGCCCACAACGACAATCCTGCCGTGCAGAGACGTCGGGCCGCTAGTGCTGTTCGGGCAGCTTTGAAGCCAAGCGCACGGCGCCTCCAAACGGGGAGAAAGCGTACTCTCCCATCCGCGCCCCACTTTCAAGCTGAATGACGCAGCATGTTTCTCGGGAGGCTCTGCCGAGCTATCTAGCACAAGGGAGAGAGTGCCTGCCTCTGCCGAGAAAGGTTTTGACGTGGGGATGGCTGGACGTGCGGAAGAGCGTTCCCCAGGCCGTGCCAGGTTTAGGCTTTGGTGATTCTGGATGTTCCCAAGGGTCCAGAATTGTCCCTGGGAAAGCTGTCCTTTTTCCCTTTCTCCGGCTGGAAGTAAACATCTGGCCACCGACTGCCGTACGCAGGCGTCCTGGGGGAGCCCCCTCCCCCGGTTTCCTTTGGGACGCACCTTGGTGTCTCACAGAAGAGCCCACATTCCCAATTGGGGGCACACCAGCGTGGAATGTAAGGCTGTTTAGAACGGCGTACCTTGAGGCCGTGTGAAGGCCGTACAAACGAGAGCTTTCGAGCGAACAGGGCAGCGCTTCGCCATCGTCGTTGCACGTTCACGGAGCTTAATCAAACGAATGCATTTACTTCCTGTGGCTCAAACGCCAGAGAGGAGTTGGAAGGCATCCAGTGCCCTTTGACAGTTGTTACAACGAACGTGAGTGCACGGTGTCTCGTGAAATAAAGCCCTAGCACCGTTGAGGCCCTCCGTTAACGCGTGCTTCTTCGCTCCTATGGCACTCCGAGGTGTTCCTGACGGGGGAAATCTGGACTTTTGCTTGAGGCCGGGGTGGGGCGAGGGGACTCACAGTTCTTGTGCCGGCGAGCTCCCGAGCGCTCCTGCTGAAGCTCCCAGCAAGGAACTGAGAGCAGCAGGCCTCACACGCGTAAACTCAGACTTCTGCTGTCACGAGTAAACTCAGACGTCTTGTGGGAGGCCTTCCGGCAGCAAAGAGAAGGTGGGCGCGAGCAGTGTACTTCAGGCAGCTTAGGACCCGCCACTGTCTCGTTTACCACGGAGGGGAATAAGGGTCGGCCAGGGTCGCCCAGCTTCAAACCGGAGCTCCTATAGGGATCCCCAGCGGTTTCTGATTACCTCAAGGAAACACAACGGGAGGAGCAGGGCCCTTCCGTGGAGGCCCGTTTGGGCACAGGGACCTCTGCGTGGGAGCTACTGGGTAAGTATGGCAGTCCCTTAGGTAGGCCTCAGTGACCAAGGCTCTCTGGCTCATGCCTAGCTGTGTAAAGAAGTGTGGCAAACGTACGTACTGCTCCTCAGGCTGGGCGCACAGCCTAGCTTTCGCTTCTATGAGAGTGCTGTCCCGAGTCTCTTCCTGGAGCCAGTCGTCAGCACGGTGCCTTTTGGCACTGCAGTTCTCTTTCAGTCAAGGAGGCCGTTCGACTGGCAAAGGGAGTCTGCGCAGCACTGCTTTCGCGAGGCTCTTTGACGACTGGGGCACTCAACCCAGGCAAGCCAGAGAGCAGTACCTTGCCCTTGCTCGGAATGTGAAGCGCTTTCTCCAGGGGCCTGTTTAGGCTAAGGTTCCTCTAGAAGCCAGGAGCCGCCGTTCCGGCACGGAGAGAAGTCATCCTGCGAAACTGGCGAACGAGCTCCTATCCTGTGTGCCCCCAGGAGCGTCGCAGAGTTAAGGCACTCCGTGGTGGAGTCTGGCCTCATGGAGACCCCTGCACACCCAACTCCCCCGACGTGAAACGCTGGAACTTACCTTGAGGCCTGAGGTCACCTTTCGTTTGGCCGGAGCTGAACATGTAGTGCCGTGGGAGGAGTTTCTAGCAAGGTATTGCCAGCACGGTGTTCCGCTTTGAGAGAACACGCAGCCTCGGCCCACAACGACAATCCTGCCGTGCAGAGACGTCGGGCCGCTAGTGCTGTTCGGGCAGCTTTGAAGCCAAGCGCACGGCGCCTCCAAACGGGGAGAAAGCGTACTCTCCCATCCGCGCCCCACTTTCAAGCTGAATGACGCAGCATGTTTCTCGGGAGGCTCTGCCGAGCTATCTAGTACAAGGGAGAGAGTGCCTGCCTATGCCGAGAAAGGTTTTGACGTGGGGATGGCTGGACGTGCGGAAGAGCGTTCCCCAGGCCGTGCCAGGTTTAGGCTTTGGTGATTCTGGATGTTCCCAAGGGTCCAGAATTGTCCCTGGGAAAGCTGTCCTTTTTCTCTTTCTCCGGCTGGAAGTAAACATCTGGCCACCGACTGCCGTACGCAGGCGTCCTGGGGGAGCCCCCCCCTCCCCGGTTTCCTTTGGGACGCACATTGGTGTCTCACAGAAGAGCCCACATTCCCAATTGGGGGCACACCAGCGTGGAATGTAAGGCTGTTTAGAACGGCGTACCTTGAGGCCGTGTGAAGGCCGTACAAACGAGAGCTTTCGAGCGAACAGGGCAGCGCTTCGCCATCGTCGTTGCACGTTCACGGAGCTTAATCAAACGAATGCATTTACTTCCTGTGGCTCAAACGCCAGAGAGGAGTTGGAAGGCATCCAGTGCCCTTTGACAGTTGTTACAACGAACGTGAGTGCACGGTGTCTCGTGAAATAAAGCCCTAGCACCGTTGAGGCCCTCCGTTAACGCGTGCTTCTTCGCTCCTATGGCACTCCGAGGTGTTCCTGACGGGGAAAATCTGGACTTTTGCTTGAGGCCGGGGTGGGGCGGGGGGACTCACCGTTCTTGTGCCGGCGAGCTCCCGAGCGCTCCTGCTGAAGCTCCCAGCAAGGAACTGAGAGCAGATGGCCTCACACGCGTAAACTCAGACTTCTGCTGTCACGAGTAAACTCAGACGTCTTGTGGGAGGCCTTCCGGCAGCAAAGAGAAGGTGGGCGCGAGCAGTGTACTTCAGGCAGCTTAGGACCCGCCACTGTCTCGTTTACCACGGAGGGGAATAAGGGTCGGCCAGGGTCGCCCAGCTTCAAACCGGAGCTCCTATAGGGATCCCCAGCGGTTTCTGATTACCTCAAGGAAACACAACGGGAGGAGCAGGGCCCTTCCGTGGAGGCCCGTTTGGGCACAGGGACCTCTGCGTGGGAGCTACTGGGTAAGTATGGCAGTCCCTTAGGTAGGCCTCAGGGACCAAGGCTCTCTGGCTCATGCCTAGCTGTGTAAAGAAGTGTGGCAAACGTACGTACTGCTCCTCAGGCTGGGCGCACAGCCTAGCTTTCGCTTCTATGAGAGTGCTGTCCCGAGTCTCTTCCTGGAGCCAGTCGTCAGCACGGTGCCTTTTGGCACTGCAGTTCTCTTTCAGTCAAGGAGGCCGTTCGACTGGCAAAGGGAGTCTGCGCAGCACTGCTTTCGCGAGGCTCTTTGACGACTGGGGCACTCAACCCAGGCAAGCCAGAGAGCAGTACCTTGCCCTTGCTCGGAATGTGAAGCGCTTTCTCCAGGGGCCTGTTTAGGCTAAGGTTCCTCTAGAAGCCAGGAGCCGCCGTTCCGGCACGGAGAGAAGTCATCCTGCGAAACTGGCGAACGAGCTCCTCTCCTGTGTGCCCCCAGGAGCGTCGCAGAGTTAAGGCACTCCGTGGTGGAGTCTGGCCTCATGGAGACCCCTGCACACCCAACTCCCCCGACGTGAAACGCTGGAACTTACCTTGAGGCCTGAGGTCACCTTTCGTTTGGCCGGAGCTGAACATGTAGTGCCGTGGGAGGAGTTTCTAGCAAGGTATTGCCAGCACGGTTTTCCGCTTTGAGAGAACACGCAGCCTCGGCCCACAACGACAATCCTGCCGTGCAGAGACGTCGGGCCGCTAGTGCTGTTCGGGCAGCTTTGAAGCCAAGCGCACGGCGCCTCCAAACGGGGAGAAAGCGTACTCTCCCATCCGCGCCCCACTTTCAAGCTGAATGACGCAGCATGTTTCTCGGGAGGCTCTGCCGAGCTATCTAGTACAAGGGAGAGAGTGCCTGCCTCTGCCGAGAAAGGTTTTGACGTGGGGATGGCTGGACGTGCGGAAGAGCGTTCCCCAGGCCGTGCCAGGTTTAGGCTTTGGTGATTCTGGATGTTCCCAAGGGTCCAGAATTGTCCCTGGGAAAGCTGTCCTTTTTCTCTTTCTCCGGCTGGAAGTAAACATCTGGCCACCGACTGCCGTACGCAGGCGTCCTGGGGGAGCCCCCCCCCTCCCCGGTTTCCTTTGGGACGCACATTGGTGTCTCACAGAAGAGCCCACATTCCCAATTGGGGGCACACCAGCGTGGAATGTAAGGCTGTTTAGAACTGCGTACCTTGAGGCCGTGTGAAGGCCGTACAAACGAGGGCTTTCGAGCGAACAGGGCAGCGCTTCGCCATCGTCGTTGCACGTTCACGGAGCTTAATCAAACGAATGCATTTACATCCTGTGGCTCAAACGCCAGAGAGGAGTTGGAAGGCATCCAGTGCCCTTTGACAGTTGTTACAACGAACGTGAGTGCACGGTGTCTCGTGAAATAAAGCCCTAGCACCGTTGAGGCCCTCCGTTAACGCGTGCTTCTTCGCTCCTATGGCACTCCGAGGTGTTCCTGACGGGGGAAATCTGGACTTTTGCTTGAGGCCGGGGTGGGGCGAGGGGACTCACCGTTCTTGTGCCGGCGAGCTCCCGAGCGCTCCTGCTGAAGCTCCCAGCAAGGAACTGAGAGCAGCAGGCCTCACACGCGTAAACTCAGACTTCTGCTGTCACGAGTAAACTCAGACGTCTTGTGGGAGGCCTTCCGGCAGCAAAGAGAAGGTGGGCGCGAGCAGTGTACTTCAGGCAGCTTAGGACCCGCCACTGTCTCGTTTACCACGGAGGGGAATAAGGGTCGGCCAGGGTCGCCCAGCTTCAAACCGGAGCTCCTATAGGGATCCCCAGCGGTTTCTGATTACCTCAAGGAAACACAACGGGAGGAGCAGGGCCCTTCCGTGGAGGCCCGTTTGGGCACAGGGACCTCTGCGTGGGAGCTACTGGGTAAGTATGGCAGTCCCTTAGGTAGGCCTCAGGGACCAAGGCTCTCTGGCTCATGCCTAGCTGTGTAAAGAAGTGTGGCAAACGTACGTACTGCTCCTCAGGCTGGGCGCACAGCCTAGCTTTCGCTTCTATGAGAGTGCTGTCCCGAGTCTCTTCCTGGAGCCAGTCGTCAGCACGGTGCCTTTTGGCACTGCAGTTCTCTTTCAGTCAAGGAGGCCGTTCGACTAGCAAAGGGAGTCTGCGCAGCACTGCTTTCGCGAGGCTCTTTGACGACTGGGGCACTCAACCCAGGCAAGCCAGAGAGCAGTACCTTGCCCTTGCTCGGAATGTGAAGCGCTTTCTCCAGGGGCCTGTTTAGGCTAAGGTTCCTCTAGAAGCCAGGAGCCGCCGTTCCGGCACGGAGAGAAGTCATCCTGCGAAACTGGCGAACGAGCTCCTCTCCTGTGTGCCCCCAGGAGCGTCGCAGAGTTAAGGCACTCCGTGGTGGAGTCTGGCCTCATGGAGACCCCTGCACACCCAACTCCCCCGACGTGAAACGCTGGAACTTACCTTGAGGCCTGAGGTCACCTTTCGTTTGGCCGGAGCTGAACATGTAGTGCCGTGGGAGGAGTTTCTAGCAAGGTATTGCCAGCACGGTTTTCCGCTTTGAGAGAACACGCAGCCTCGGCCCACAACGACAATCCTGCCGTGCAGAGACGTCGGGCCGCTAGTGCTGTTCGGGCAGCTTTGAAGCCAAGCGCACGGCGCCTCCAAACGGGGAGAAAGCGTACTCTCCCATCCGCGCCCCACTTTCAAGCTGAATGACGCAGCATGTTTCTCGGGAGGCTCTGCCGAGCTATCTAGTACAAGGGAGAGAGTGCCTGCCTCTGCCGAGAAAGGTTTTGACGTGGGGATGGCTGGACGTGCGGAAGAGCGTTCCCCAGGCCGTGCCAGGTTTAGGCTTTGGTGATTCTGGATGTTCCCAAGGGTCCAGAATTGTCCCTGGGAAAGCTGTCCTTTTTCTCTTTCCCCGGCTGGAAGTAAACATCTGACCACCGACTGCCGTACGCAGGCGTCCTGGGGGAGCCCCCCCCCCTCCCCGGTTTCCTTTGGGACGCACATTCGTGTCTCACAGAAGAGCCCACATTCCCAATTGGGGGCACACCAGCGTGGAATGTAAGGCTGTTTAGAACGGCGTACCTTGAGGCCGTGTGAAGGCCGTACAAACGAGAGCTTTCGAGCGAACAGGGCAGCGGTTCGCCATCGTCGTTGCACGTTCACGGAGCTTAATCAAACGAATGCATTTACTTCCTGTGGCTCAAACGCCAGAGAGGAGTTGGAAGGCATCCAGTGCCCTTTGACAGTTGTTACAACGAACGTGAGTGCACGGTGTCTCGTGAAATAAAGCCCTAGCACCGTTGAGGCCCTCCGTTAACGCGTGCTTCTTCGCTCCTATGGCACTCCGAGGTGTTCCTGACGGGGGAAATCTGGACTTTTGCTTGAGGCCGGGGTGGGGCGAGGGGACTCACAGTTCTTGTGCCGGCGAGCTCCCGAGCGCTCCTGCTGAAGCTCCCAGCAAGGAACTGAGAGCAGCAGGCCTCACACGCGTAAACTCAGACTTCTGCTGTCACGAGTAAACTCAGACGTCTTGTGGGAGGCCTTCCGGCAGCAAAGAGAAGGTGGGCGCGAGCAGTGTACTTCAGGCAGCTTAGGACCCGCCCCTGTCTCGTTTACCACGGAGGGGAATAAGGGTCGGCCAGGGTCGCCCAGCTTCAAACCGGAGCTCCTATAGGGATCCCCAGCGGTTTCTGATTACCTCAAGGAAACACAACGGGAGGAGCAGGGCCCTTCCGTGGAGGCCCGTTTGGGCACAGGGACCTCTGCGTGGGAGCTACTGGGTAAGTATGGCAGTCCCTTAGGTAGGCCTCAGGGACCAAGGCTCTCTGGCTCATGCCTAGCTGTGTAAAGAAGTGTGGCAAACGTACGTACTGCTCCTCAGGCTGGGCGCACAGCCTAGCTTTCGCTTCTATGAGAGTGCTGTCCCGAGTCTCTTCCTGGAGCCAGTCGTCAGCACGGTGCCTTTTGGCACTGCAGTTCTCTTTCAGTCAAGGAGGCCGTTCGACTGGCAAAGGGAGTCTGCGCAGCACTGCTTTCGCGAGGCTCTTTGACGACTGGGGCACTCAACCCAGGCAAGCCAGAGAGCAGTACCTTGCCCTTGCTCGGAATGTGAAGCGCTTTCTCCAGGGGCCTGTTTAGGCTAAGGTTCCTCTAGAAGCCAGGAGCCGCCGTTCCGGCACGGAGAGAAGTCATCCTGCGAAACTGGCGAACGAGCTCCTATCCTGTGTGCCCCCAGGAGCGTCGCAGAGTTAAGGCACTCCGTGGTGGAGTCTGGCCTCATGGAGACCCCTGCACACCCAACTCCCCCGACGTGAAACGCTGGAACTTACCTTGAGGCCTGAGGTCACCTTTCGTTTGGCCGGAGCTGAACATGTAGTGCCGTGGGAGGAGTTTCTAGCAAGGTATTGCCAGCACGGTTTTCCGCTTAGAGAGAACACGCAGCCTCGGCCCACAACGACAATCCTGCCGTGCAGAGACGTCGGGCCGCTAGTGCTGTTCGGGCAGCTTTGAAGCCAAGCGCACGGCGCCTCCAAACGGGGAGAAAGCGTACTCTCCCATCCGCGCCCCACTTTCAAGCTGAATGACGCAGCATGTTTCTCGGGAGGCTCTGCCGAGCTATCTAGTACAAGGGAGAGAGTGCCTGCCTCTGCCGAGAAAGGTTTTGACGTGGGGATGGCTGGACGTGCGGAAGAGCGTTCCCCAGGCCGTGCCAGGTTTAGGCTTTGGTGATTCTGGATGTTCCCAAGGGTCCAGAATTGTCCCTGGGAAAGCTGTCCTTTTTCTCTTTCTCCGGCTGGAAGTAAACATCTGGCCACCGACTGCCGTACGCAGGCGTCCTGGGGGAGCCCCCCCCTCCCCGGTTTCCTTTGGGACGCACATTGGTGTCTCACAGAAGAGCCCACATTCCCAATTGGGGGCACACCAGCGTGGAATGTAAGGCTGTTTAGAACGGCGTACCTTGAGGCCGTGTGAAGGCCGTACAAACGAGAGCTTTCGAGCGAACAGGGCAGCGCTTCGCCATCGTCGTTGCACGTTCACGGAGCTTAATCAAACGAATGCATTTACTTCCTGTGGCTCAAACGCCAGAGAGGAGTTGGAAGGCATCCAGTGCCCTTTGACAGTTGTTACAACGAACGTGAGTGCACGGTGTCTCGTGAAATAAAGCCCTAGCACCGTTGAGGCCCTCCGTTAACGCGTGCTTCTTCGCTCCTATGGCACTCCGAGGTGTTCCTGACGGGGGAAATCTGGACTTTTGCTTGAGGCCGGGGTGGGGCGAGGGGACTCACAGTTCTTGTGCCGGCGAGCTCCCGAGCGCTCCTGCTGAAGCTCCCAGCAAGGAACTGAGAGCAGCAGGCCTCACACGCGTAAACTCAGACTTCTGCTGTCACGAGTAAACTCAGACGTCTTGTGGGAGGCCTTCCGGCAGCAAAGAGAAGGTGGGCGCGAGCAGTGTACTTCAGGCAGCTTAGGACCCGCCACTGTCTCGTTTACCACGGAGGGGAATAAGGGTCGGCCAGGGTCGCCCAGCTTCAAACCGGAGCTCCTATAGGGATCCCCAGCGGTTTCTGATTACCTCAAGGAAACACAACGGGAGGAGCAGGGCCCTTCCGTGGAGGCCCGTTTGGGCACAGGGACCTCTGCGTGGGAGCTACTGGGTAAGTATGGCAGTCCCTTAGGTAGGCCTCAGGGACCAAGGCTCTCTGGCTCATGCCTAGCTGTGTAAAGAAGTGTGGCAAACGTACGTACTGCTCCTCAGGCTGGGCGCACAGCCTAGCTTTCGCTTCTATGAGAGTGCTGTCCCGAGTCTCTTCCTGGAGCCAGTCGTCAGCACGGTGCCTTTTGGCACTGCAGTTCTCTTTCAGTCAAGGAGGCCGTTCGACTGGCAAAGGGAGTCTGCGCAGCACTGCTTTCGCGAGGCTCTTTGACGACTGGGGCACTCAACCCAGGCAAGCCAGAGAGCAGTACCTTGCCCTTGCTCGGAATGTGAAGCGCTTTCTCCAGGGGCCTGTTTAGGCTAAGGTTCCTCTAGAAGCCAGGAGCCGCCGTTCCGGCACGGAGAGAAGTCATCCTGCGAAACTGGCGAACGAGCTCCTCTCCTGTGTGCCCCCAGGAGCGTCGCAGAGTTAAGGCACTCCGTGGTGGAGTCTGGCCTCATGGAGACCCCTGCACACCCAACTCCCCCGACGTGAAACGCTGGAACTTACCTTGAGGCCTGAGGTCACCTTTCGTTTGGCCGGAGCTGAACATGTAGTGCCGTGGGAGGAGTTTCTAGCAAGGTATTGCCAGCACGGTTTTCCGCTTTGAGAGAACACGCAGCCTCGGCCCACAACGACAATCCTGCCGTGCAGAGACGTCGGGCCGCTAGTGCTGTTCGGGCAGCTTTGAAGCCAAGCGCACGGCGCCTCCAAACGGGGAGAAAGCGTACTCTCCCATCCGCGCCCCACTTTCAAGCTGAATGACGCAGCATGTTTCTCGGGAGGCTCTGCCGAGCTATCTAGTACAAGGGAGAGAGTGCCTGCCTCTGCCGAGAAAGGTTTTGACGTGGGGATGGCTGGACGTGCGGAAGAGCGTTCCCCAGGCCGTGCCAGGTTTAGGCTTTGGTGATTCTGGATGTTCCCAAGGGTCCAGAATTGTCCCTGGGAAAGCTGTCCTTTTTCTCTTTCTCCGGCTGGAAGTAAACATCTGACCACCGACTGCCGTACGCAGGCGTCCTGGGGGAGCCCCCCCCCTCCCCGGTTTCCTTTGGGACGCACATTGGTGTCTCACAGAAGAGCCCACATTCCCAATTGGGGGCACACCAGCGTGGAATGTAAGGCTGTTTAGAACGGCGTACCTTGAGGCCGTGTGAAGGCCGTACAAACGAGAGCTTTCGAGCGAACAGGGCAGCGCTTCGCCATCGTCGTTGCACGTTCACGGAGCTTAATCAAACGAATGCATTTACTTCCTGTGGCTCAAACGCCAGAGAGGAGTTGGAAGGCATCCAGTGCCCTTTGACAGTTGTTACAACGAACGTGAGTGCACGGTGTCTCGTGAAATAAAGCCCTAGCACCGTTGAGGCCCTCCGTTAACGCGTGCTTCTTCGCTCCTATGGCACTCCGAGGTGTTCCTGACGGGGGAAATCTGGACTTTTGCTTGAGGCCGGGGTGGGGCGAGGGGACTCACAGTTCTTGTGCCGGCGAGCTCCCGAGCGCTCCTGCTGAAGCTCCCAGCAAGGAACTGAGAGCAGCAGGCCTCACACGCGTAAACTCAGACTTCTGCTGTCACGAGTAAACTCAGACGTCTTGTGGGAGGCCTTCCGGCAGCAAAGAGAAGGTGGGCGCGAGCAGTGTACTTCAGGCAGCTTAGGACCCGCCACTGTCTCGTTTACCACGGAGGGGAATAAGGGTCGGCCAGGGTCGCCCAGCTTCAAACCGGAGCTCCTATAGGGATCCCCAGCGGTTTCTGATTACCTCAAGGAAACACAACGGGAGGAGCAGGGCCCTTCCGTGGAGGCCCGTTTGGGCACAGGGACCTCTGCGTGGGAGCTACTGGGTAAGTATGGCAGTCCCTTAGGTAGGCCTCAGGGACCAAGGCTCTCTGGCTCATGCCTAGCTGTGTAAAGAAGTGTGGCAAACGTACGTACTGCTCCTCAGGCTGGGCGCACAGCCTAGCTTTCGCTTCTATGAGAGTGCTGTCCCGAGTCTCTTCCTGGAGCCAGTCGTCAGCACGGTGCCTTTTGGCACTGCAGTTCTCTTTCAGTCAAGGAGGCCGTTCGACTGGCAAAGGGAGTCTGTGCAGCACTGCTTTCGCGAGGCTCTTTGACGACTGGGGCACTCAACCCAGGCAAGCCAGAGAGCAGTACCTTGCCCTTGCTCGGAATGTGAAGCGCTTTCTCCAGGGGCCTGTTTAGGCTAAGGTTCCTCTAGAAGCCAGGAGCCGCCGTTCCGGCACGGAGAGAAGTCATCCTGCGAAACTGGCGAACGAGCTCCTATCCTGTGTGCCCCCAGGAGCGTCGCAGAGTTAAGGCACTCCGTGGTGGAGTCTGGCCTCATGGAGACCCCTGCACACCCAACTCCCCCGACGTGAAACGCTGGAACTTACCTTGAGGCCTGAGGTCACCTTTCGTTTGGCCGGAGCTGAACATGTAGTGCCGTGGGAGGAGTTTCTAGCAAGGTATTGCCAGCACGGTTTTCCGCTTTGAGAGAACACGCAGCCTCGGCCCACAACGACAATCCTGCCGTGCAGAGACGTCGGGCCGCTAGTGCTGTTCGGGCAGCTTTGAAGCCAAGCGCACGGCGCCTCCAAACGGGGAGAAAGCGTACTCTCCCATCCGCGCCCCACTTTCAAGCTGAATGACGCAGCATGTTTCTCGGGAGGCTCTGCCGAGCTATCTAGTACAAGGGAGAGAGTGCCTGCCTCTGCCGAGAAAGGTTTTGACGTGGGGATGGCTGGACGTGCGGAAGAGCGTTCCCCAGGCCGTGCCAGGTTTAGGCTTTGGTGATTCTGGATGTTCCCAAGGGTCCAGAATTGTCCCTGGGAAAGCTGTCCTTTTTCTCTTTCTCCGGCTGGAAGTAAACATCTGGCCACCGACTGCCGTACGCAGGCGTCCTGGGGGAGCCCCCCCCCTCCCCGGTTTCCTTTGGGACGCACATTGGTGTCTCACAGAAGAGCCCACATTCCCAATTGGGGGCACACCAGCGTGGAATGTAAGGCTGTTTAGAACGGCGTACCTTGAGGCCGTGTGAAGGCCGTACAAACGAGAGCTTTCGAGCGAACAGGGCAGCGCTTCGCCATCGTCGTTGCACGTTCACGGAGCTTAATCAAACGAATGCATTTACTTCCTGTGGCTCAAACGCCAGAGAGGAGTTGGAAGGCATCCAGTGCCCTTTGACAGTTGTTACAACGAACGTGAGTGCACGGTGTCTCGTGAAATAAAGCCCTAGCACCGTTGAGGCCCTCCGTTAACGCGTGCTTCTTCGCTCCTATGGCACTCCGAGGTGTTCCTGACGGGGGAAATCTGGACTTTTGCTTGAGGCCGGGGTGGGGCGAGGGGACTCACAGTTCTTGTGCCGGCGAGCTCCCGAGCGCTCCTGCTGAAGCTCCCAGCAAGGAACTGAGAGCAGCAGGCCTCACACGCGTAAACTCAGACTTCTGCTGTCACGAGTAAACTCAGACGTCTTGTGGGAGGCCTTCCGGCAGCAAAGAGAAGGTGGGCGCGAGCAGTGTACTTCAGGCAGCTTAGGACCCGCCACTGTCTCGTTTACCACGGAGGGGAATAAGGGTCGGCCAGGGTCGCCCAGCTTCAAACCGGAGCTCCTATAGGGATCCCCAGCGGTTTCTGATTACCTCAAGGAAACACAACGGGAGGAGCAGGGCCCTTCCGTGGAGGCCCGTTTGGGCACAGGGACCTCTGCGTGGGAGCTACTGGGTAAGTATGGCAGTCCCTTAGGTAGGCCTCAGGGACCAAGGCTCTCTGGCTCATGCCTAGCTGTGTAAAGAAGTGTGGCAAACGTACGTACTGCTCCTCAGGCTGGGCGCACAGCCTAGCTTTCGCTTCTATGAGAGTGCTGTCCCGAGTCTCTTCCTGGAGCCAGTCGTCAGCACGGTGCCTTTTGGCACTGCAGTTCTCTTTCAGTCAAGGAGGCCGTTCGACTGGCAAAGGGAGTCTGTGCAGCACTGCTTTCGCGAGGCTCTTTGACGACTGGGGCACTCAACCCAGGCAAGCCAGAGAGCAGTACCTTGCCCTTGCTCGGAATGTGAAGCGCTTTCTCCAGGGGCCTGTTTAGGCTAAGGTTCCTCTAGAAGCCAGGAGCCGCCGTTCCGGCACGGAGAGAAGTCATCCTGCGAAACTGGCGAACGAGCTCCTATCCTGTGTGCCCCCAGGAGCGTCGCAGAGTTAAGGCACTCCGTGGTGGAGTCTGGCCTCATGGAGACCCCTGCACACCCAACTCCCCCGACGTGAAACGCTGGAACTTACCTTGAGGCCTGAGGTCACCTTTCGTTTGGCCGGAGCTGAACATGTAGTGCCGTGGGAGGAGTTTCTAGCAAGGTATTGCCAGCACGGTTTTCCGCTTTGAGAGAACACGCAGCCTCGGCCCACAACGACAATCCTGCCGTGCAGAGACGTCGGGCCGCTAGTGCTGTTCGGGCAGCTTTGAAGCAAAGCGCACGGCGCCTCCAAACGGGGAGAAAGCGTACTCTCCCATCCGCGCCCCACTTTCAAGCTGAATGACGCAGCATGTTTCTCGGGAGGCTCTGCCGAGCTATCTAGTACAAGGGAGAGAGTGCCTGCCTCTGCCGAGAAAGGTTTTGACGTGGGGATGGCTGGACGTGCGGAAGAGCGTTCCCCAGGCCGTGCCAGGTTTAGGCTTTGGTGATTCTGGATGTTCCCAAGGGTCCAGAATTGTCCCTGGGAAAGCTGTCCTTTTTCCCTTTCTCCGGCTGGAAGTAAACATCTGGCCACCGACTGCCGTACGCAGGCGTCCTGGGGGAGCCCCCCCCCCGGTTTCCTTTGCGACGCACATTGGTGTCTCACAGAAGAGCCCACATTCCCAATTGGGGGCACACCAGCGTGGAATGTAAGGCTGTTTAGAACGGCGTACCTTGAGGCCGTGTGAAGGCCGTACAAACGAGAGCTTTCGAGCGAACAGGGCAGCGCTTCGCCATCGTCGTTGCACGTTCACGGAGCTTAATCAAACGAATGCATTTACTTCCTGTGGCTCAAACGCCAGAGAGGAGTTGGAAGGCATCCAGTGCCCTTTGACAGTTGTTACAACGAACGTGAGTGCACGGTGTCTCGTGAAATAAAGCCCTAGCACCGTTGAGGCCCTCCGTTAACGCGTGCTTCTTCGCTCCTATGGCACTCCGAGGTGTTCCTGACGGGGGAAATCTGGACTTTTGCTTGAGGCCGGGGTGGGGCGAGGGGACTCACCGTTCTTGTGCCGGCGAGCTCCCGAGCGCTCCTGCTGAAGCTCCCAGCAAGGAACTGAGAGCAGCAGGCCTCACACGCGTCAACTCAGACTTCTGCTGTCACGAGTAAACTCAGACGTCTTGTGGGAGGCCTTCCGGCAGCAAAGAGAAGGTGGGCGCGAGCAGTGTACTTCAGGCAGCTTAGGACCCGCCACTGTCTCGTTTACCACGGAGGGGAATAAGGGTCGGCCAGGGTCGCCCAGCTTCAAACCGGAGCTCCTATAGGGATCCCCAGCGGTTTCTGATTACCTCAAGGAAACACAACGGGAGGAGCAGGGCCCTTCCGTGGAGGCCCGTTTGGGCACAGGGACCTCTGCGTGGGAGCTACTGGGTAAGTATGGCAGTCCCTTAGGTAGGCCTCAGGGACCAAGGCTCTCTGGCTCATGCCTAGCTGTGTAAAGAAGTGTGGCAAACGTACGTACTGCTCCTCAGGCTGGGCGCACAGCCTAGCTTTCGCTTCTATGAGAGTGCTGTCCCGAGTCTCTTCCTGGAGCCAGTCGTCAGCACGGTGCCTTTTGGCACTGCAGTTCTCTTTCAGTCAAGGAGGCCGTTCGACTGGCAAAGGGAGTCTGCGCAGCACTGCTTTCGCGAGGCTCTTTGACGACTGGGGCACTCAACCCAGGCAAGCCAGAGAGCAGTACCTTGCCCTTGCTCGGAATGTGAAGCGCTTTCTCCAGGGGCCTGTTTAGGCTAAGGTTCCTCTAGAAGCCAGGAGCCGCCGTTCCGGCACGGAGAGAAGTCATCCTGCGAAACTGGCGAACGAGCTCCTATCCTGTGTGCCCCCAGGAGCGTCGCAGAGTTAAGGCACTCCGTGGTGGAGTCTGGCCTCATGGAGACCCCTGCACACCCAACTCCCCCGACGTGAAACGCTGGAACTTACCTTGAGGCCTGAGGTCACCTTTCGTTTGGCCGGAGCTGAACATGTAGTGCCGTGGGAGGAGTTTCTAGCAAGGTATTGCCAGCACGGTTTTCCGCTTTGAGAGAACACGCAGCCTCGGCCCACAACGACAATCCTGCCGTGCAGAGACGTCGGGCCGCTAGTGCTGTTCGGGCAGCTTTGAAGCCAAGCGCACGGCGCCTCCAAACGGGGAGAAAGCGTACTCTCCCATCCGCGCCCCACTTTCAAGCTGAATGACGCAGCATGTTTCTCGGGAGGCTCTGCCGAGCTATCTAGCACAAGGGAGAGAGTGCCTGCCTCTGCCGAGAAAGGTTTTGACGTGGGGATGGCTGGACGTGCGGAAGAGCGTTCCCCAGGCCGTGCCAGGTTTAGGCTTTGGTGATTCTGGATGTTCCCAAGGGTCCAGAATTGTCCCTGGGAAAGCTGTCCTTTTTCCCTTTCTCCAGCTGGAAGTAAACATCTGGCCACCGACTGCCGTACGCAGGCGTCCTGGGGGAGCCCCCCCCCCGGTTTCCTTTGGGACGCACCTTGGTGTCTCACAGAAGAGCCCACATTCCCAATTGGGGGCACACCAGCGTGGAATGTAAGGCTGTTTAGAACGGCGTACCTTGAGGCCGTGTGAAGGCCGTACAAACGAGAGCTTTCGAGCGAACAGGGCAGCGCTTCGCCATCGTCGTTGCACGTTCACGGAGCTTAATCAAACGAATGCATTTACTTCCTGTGGCTCAAACGCCAGAGAGGAGTTGGAAGGCATCCAGTGCCCTTTGACAGTTGTTACAACGAACGTGAGTGCACGGTGTCTCGTGAAATAAAGCCCTAGCACCGTTGAGGCCCTCCGTTAACGCGTGCTTCTTCGCTCCTATGGCACTCCGAGGTGTTCCTGACGGGGGAAATCTGGACTTTTGCTTGAGGCCGGGGTGGGGCGAGGGGACTCACAGTTCTTGTGCCGGCGAGCTCCCGAGCGCTCCTGCTGAAGCTCCCAGCAAGGAACTGAGAGCAGCAGGCCTCACACGCGTAAACTCAGACTTCTGCTGTCACGAGTAAACTCAGACGTCTTGTGGGAGGCCTTCCGGCAGCAAAGAGAAGGTGGGCGCGAGCAGTGTACTTCAGGCAGCTTAGGACCCGCCACTGTCTCGTTTACCACGGAGGGGAATAAGGGTCGGCCAGGGTCGCCCAGCTTCAAACCGGAGCTCCTATAGGGATCCCCAGCGGTTTCTGATTACCTCAAGGAAACACAACGGGAGGAGCAGGGCCCTTCCGTGGAGGCCCGTTTGGGCACAGGGACCTCTGCGTGGGAGCTACTGGGTAAGTATGGCAGTCCCTTAGGTAGGCCTCAGTGACCAAGGCTCTCTGGCTCATGCCTAGCTGTGTAAAGAAGTGTGGCAAACGTACGTACTGCTCCTCAGGCTGGGCGCACAGCCTAGCTTTCGCTTCTATGAGAGTGCTGTCCCGAGTCTCTTCCTGGAGCCAGTCGTCAGCACGGTGCCTTTTGGCACTGCAGTTCTCTTTCAGTCAAGGAGGCCGTTCGACTGGCAAAGGGAGTCTGCGCAGCACTGCTTTCGCGAGGCTCTTTGACGACTGGGGCACTCAACCCAGGCAAGCCAGAGAGCAGTACCTTGCCCTTGCTCGGAATGTGAAGCGCTTTCTCCAGGGGCCTGTTTAGGCTAAGGTTCCTCTAGAAGCCAGGAGCCGCCGTTCCGGCACGGAGAGAAGTCATCCTGCGAAACTGGCGAACGAGCTCCTATCCTGTGTGCCCCCAGGAGCGTCGCAGAGTTAAGGCACTCCGTGGTGGAGTCTGGCCTCATGGAGACCCCTGCACACCCAACTCCCCCGACGTGAAACGCTGGAACTTACCTTGAGGCCTGAGGTCACCTTTCGTTTGGCCGGAGCTGAACATGTAGTGCCGTGGGAGGAGTTTCTAGCAAGGTATTGCCAGCACGGTGTTCCGCTTTGAGAGAACACACAGCCTCGGCCCACAACGACAATCCTGCCGTGCAGAGACGTCGGGCCGCTAGTGCTGTTCGGGCAGCTTTGAAGCCAAGCGCACGGCGCCTCCAAACGGGGAGAAAGCGTACTCTCCCATCCGCGCCCCACTTTCAAGCTGAATGACGCAGCATGTTTCTCGGGAGGCTCTGCCGAGCTATCTAGTACAAGGGAGAGAGTGCCTGCCTATGCCGAGAAAGGTTTTGACGTGGGGATGGCTGGACGTGCGGAAGAGCGTTCCCCAGGCCGTGCCAGGTTTAGGCTTTGGTGATTCTGGATGTTCCCAAGGGTCCAGAATTGTCCCTGGGAAAGCTGTCCTTTTTCTCTTTCTCCGGCTGGAAGTAAACATCTGGCCACCGACTGCCGTACGCAGGCGTCCTGGGGGAGCCCCCCCCTCCCCGGTTTCCTTTGGGACGCACATTGGTGTCTCACAGAAGAGCCCACATTCCCAATTGGGGGCACACCAGCGTGGAATGTAAGGCTGTTTAGAACGGCGTACCTTGAGGCCGTGTGAAGGCCGTACAAACGAGAGCTTTCGAGCGAACAGGGCAGCGCTTCGCCATCGTCGTTGCACGTTCACGGAGCTTAATCAAACGAATGCATTTACTTCCTGTGGCTCAAACGCCAGAGAGGAGTTGGAAGGCATCCAGTGCCCTTTGACAGTTGTTACAACGAACGTGAGTGCACGGTGTCTCGTGAAATAAAGCCCTAGCACCGTTGAGGCCCTCCGTTAACGCGTGCTTCTTCGCTCCTATGGCACTCCGAGGTGTTCCTGACGGGGAAAATCTGGACTTTTGCTTGAGGCCGGGGTGGGGCGGGGGGACTCACCGTTCTTGTGCCGGCGAGCTCCCGAGCGCTCCTGCTGAAGCTCCCAGCAAGGAACTGAGAGCAGATGGCCTCACACGCGTAAACTCAGACTTCTGCTGTCACGAGTAAACTCAGACGTCTTGTGGGAGGCCTTCCGGCAGCAAAGAGAAGGTGGGCGCGAGCAGTGTACTTCAGGCAGCTTAGGACCCGCCACTGTCTCGTTTACCACGGAGGGGAATAAGGGTCGGCCAGGGTCGCCCAGCTTCAAACCGGAGCTCCTATAGGGATCCCCAGCGGTTTCTGATTACCTCAAGGAAACACAACGGGAGGAGCAGGGCCCTTCCGTGGAGGCCCGTTTGGGCACAGGGACCTCTGCGTGGGAGCTACTGGGTAAGTATGGCAGTCCCTTAGGTAGGCCTCAGGGACCAAGGCTCTCTGGCTCATGCCTAGCTGTGTAAAGAAGTGTGGCAAACGTACGTACTGCTCCTCAGGCTGGGCGCACAGCCTAGCTTTCGCTTCTATGAGAGTGCTGTCCCGAGTCTCTTCCTGGAGCCAGTCGTCAGCACGGTGCCTTTTGGCACTGCAGTTCTCTTTCAGTCAAGGAGGCCGTTCGACTGGCAAAGGGAGTCTGCGCAGCACTGCTTTCGCGAGGCTCTTTGACGACTGGGGCACTCAACCCAGGCAAGCCAGAGAGCAGTACCTTGCCCTTGCTCGGAATGTGAAGCGCTTTCTCCAGGGGCCTGTTTAGGCTAAGGTTCCTCTAGAAGCCAGGAGCCGCCGTTCCGGCACGGAGAGAAGTCATCCTGCGAAACTGGCGAACGAGCTCCTCTCCTGTGTGCCCCCAGGAGCGTCGCAGAGTTAAGGCACTCCGTGGTGGAGTCTGGCCTCATGGAGACCCCTGCACACCCAACTCCCCCGACGTGAAACGCTGGAACTTACCTTGAGGCCTGAGGTCACCTTTCGTTTGGCCGGAGCTGAACATGTAGTGCCGTGGGAGGAGTTTCTAGCAAGGTATTGCCAGCACGGTTTTCCGCTTTGAGAGAACACGCAGCCTCGGCCCACAACGACAATCCTGCCGTGCAGAGACGTCGGGCCGCTAGTGCTGTTCGGGCAGCTTTGAAGCCAAGCGCACGGCGCCTCCAAACGGGGAGAAAGCGTACTCTCCCATCCGCGCCCCACTTTCAAGCTGAATGACGCAGCATGTTTCTCGGGAGGCTCTGCCGAGCTATCTAGTACAAGGGAGAGAGTGCCTGCCTCTGCCGAGAAAGGTTTTGACGTGGGGATGGCTGGACGTGCGGAAGAGCGTTCCCCAGGCCGTGCCAGGTTTAGGCTTTGGTGATTCTGGATGTTCCCAAGGGTCCAGAATTGTCCCTGGGAAAGCTGTCCTTTTTCTCTTTCTCCGGCTGGAAGTAAACATCTGGCCACCGACTGCCGTACGCAGGCGTCCTGGGGGAGCCCCCCCCTCCCCGGTTTCCTTTGGGACGCACATTGGTGTCTCACAGAAGAGCCCACATTCCCAATTGGGGGCACACCAGCGTGGAATGTAAGGCTGTTTAGAACTGCGTACCTTGAGGCCGTGTGAAGGCCGTACAAACGAGGGCTTTCGAGCGAACAGGGCAGCGCTTCGCCATCGTCGTTGCACGTTCACGGAGCTTAATCAAACGAATGCATTTACATCCTGTGGCTCAAACGCCAGAGAGGAGTTGGAAGGCATCCAGTGCCCTTTGACAGTTGTTACAACGAACGTGAGTGCACGGTGTCTCGTGAAATAAAGCCCTAGCACCGTTGAGGCCCTCCGTTAACGCGTGCTTCTTCGCTCCTATGGCACTCCGAGGTGTTCCTGACGGGGGAAATCTGGACTTTTGCTTGAGGCCGGGGTGGGGCGAGGGGACTCACCGTTCTTGTGCCGGCGAGCTCCCGAGCGCTCCTGCTGAAGCTCCCAGCAAGGAACTGAGAGCAGCAGGCCTCACACGCGTAAACTCAGACTTCTGCTGTCACGAGTAAACTCAGACGTCTTGTGGGAGGCCTTCCGGCAGCAAAGAGAAGGTGGGCGCGAGCAGTGTACTTCAGGCAGCTTAGGACCCGCCACTGTCTCGTTTACCACGGAGGGGAATAAGGGTCGGCCAGGGTCGCCCAGCTTCAAACCGGAGCTCCTATAGGGATCCCCAGCGGTTTCTGATTACCTCAAGGAAACACAACGGGAGGAGCAGGGCCCTTCCGTGGAGGCCCGTTTGGGCACAGGGACCTCTGCGTGGGAGCTACTGGGTAAGTATGGCAGTCCCTTAGGTAGGCCTCAGGGACCAAGGCTCTCTGGCTCATGCCTAGCTGTGTAAAGAAGTGTGGCAAACGTACGTACTGCTCCTCAGGCTGGGCGCACAGCCTAGCTTTCGCTTCTATGAGAGTGCTGTCCCGAGTCTCTTCCTGGAGCCAGTCGTCAGCACGGTGCCTTTTGGCACTGCAGTTCTCTTTCAGTCAAGGAGGCCGTTCGACTAGCAAAGGGAGTCTGCGCAGCACTGCTTTCGCGAGGCTCTTTGACGACTGGGGCACTCAACCCAGGCAAGCCAGAGAGCAGTACCTTGCCCTTGCTCGGAATGTGAAGCGCTTTCTCCAGGGGCCTGTTTAGGCTAAGGTTCCTCTAGAAGCCAGGAGCCGCCGTTCCGGCACGGAGAGAAGTCATCCTGCGAAACTGGCGAACGAGCTCCTCTCCTGTGTGCCCCCAGGAGCGTCGCAGAGTTAAGGCACTCCGTGGTGGAGTCTGGCCTCATGGAGACCCCTGCACACCCAACTCCCCCGACGTGAAACGCTGGAACTTACCTTGAGGCCTGAGGTCACCTTTCGTTTGGCCGGAGCTGAACATGTAGTGCCGTGGGAGGAGTTTCTAGCAAGGTATTGCCAGCACGGTTTTCCGCTTTGAGAGAACACGCAGCCTCGGCCCACAACGACAATCCTGCCGTGCAGAGACGTCGGGCCGCTAGTGCTGTTCGGACAGCTTTGAAGCCAAGCGCACGGCGCCTCCAAACGGGGAGAAAGCGTACTCTCCCATCCGCGCCCCACTTTCAAGCTGAATGACGCAGCATGTTTCTCGGGAGGCTCTGCCGAGCTATCTAGTACAAGGGAGAGAGTGCCTGCCTCTGCCGAGAAAGGTTTTGACGTGGGGATGGCTGGACGTGCGGAAGAGCGTTCCCCAGGCCGTGCCAGGTTTAGGCTTTGGTGATTCTGGATGTTCCCAAGGGTCCAGAATTGTCCCTGGGAAAGCTGTCCTTTTTCTCTTTCTCCGGCTGGAAGTAAACATCTGGCCACCGACTGCCGTACGCAGGCGTCCTGGGGGAGCCCCCCCCCTCCCCGGTTTCCTTTGGGACGCACATTGGTGTCTCACAGAAGAGCCCACATTCCCAATTGGGGGCACACCAGCGTGGAATGTAAGGCTGTTTAGAACGGCGTACCTTGAGGCCGTGTGAAGGCCGTACAAACGAGAGCTTTCGAGCGAACAGGGCAGCGCTTCGCCATCGTCGTTGCACGTTCACGGAGCTTAATCAAACGAATGCATTTACTTCCTGTGGCTCAAACGCCAGAGAGGAGTTGGAAGGCATCCAGTGCCCTTTGACAGTTGTTACAACGAACGTGAGTGCACGGTGTCTCGTGAAATAAAGCCCTAGCACCGTTGAGGCCCTCCGTTAACGCGTGCTTCTTCGCTCCTATGGCACTCCGAGGTGTTCCTGACGGGGGAAATCTGGACTTTTGCTTGAGGCCGGGGTGGGGCGAGGGGACTCACAGTTCTTGTGCCGGCGAGCTCCCGAGCGCTCCTGCTGAAGCTCCCAGCAAGGAACTGAGAGCAGCAGGCCTCACACGCGTAAACTCAGACTTCTGCTGTCACGAGTAAACTCAGACGTCTTGTGGGAGGCCTTCCGGCAGCAAAGAGAAGGTGGGCGCGAGCAGTGTACTTCAGGCAGCTTAGGACCCGCCACTGTCTCGTTTACCACGGAGGGGAATAAGGGTCGGCCAGGGTCGCCCAGCTTCAAACCGGAGCTCCTATAGGGATCCCCAGCGGTTTCTGATTACCTCAAGGAAACACAACGGGAGGAGCAGGGCCCTTCCGTGGAGGCCCGTTTGGGCACAGGGACCTCTGCGTGGGAGCTACTGGGTAAGTATGGCAGTCCCTTAGGTAGGCCTCAGGGACCAAGGCTCTCTGGCTCATGCCTAGCTGTGTAAAGAAGTGTGGCAAACGTACGTACTGCTCCTCAGGCTGGGCGCACAGCCTAGCTTTCGCTTCTATGAGAGTGCTGTCCCGAGTCTCTTCCTGGAGCCAGTCGTCAGCACGGTGCCTTTTGGCACTGCAGTTCTCTTTCAGTCAAGGAGGCCGTTCGACTGGCAAAGGGAGTCTGTGCAGCACTGCTTTCGCGAGGCTCTTTGACGACTGGGGCACTCAACCCAGGCAAGCCAGAGAGCAGTACCTTGCCCTTGCTCGGAATGTGAAGCGCTTTCTCCAGGGGCCTGTTTAGGCTAAGGTTCCTCTAGAAGCCAGGAGCCGCCGTTCCGGCACGGAGAGAAGTCATCCTGCGAAACTGGCGAACGAGCTCCTATCCTGTGTGCCCCCAGGAGCGTCGCAGAGTTAAGGCACTCCGTGGTGGAGTCTGGCCTCATGGAGACCCCTGCACACCCAACTCCCCCGACGTGAAACGCTGGAACTTACCTTGAGGCCTGAGGTCACCTTTCGTTTGGCCGGAGCTGAACATGTAGTGCCGTGGGAGGAGTTTCTAGCAAGGTATTGCCAGCACGGTTTTCCGCTTTGAGAGAACACGCAGCCTCGGCCCACAACGACAATCCTGCCGTGCAGAGACGTCGGGCCGCTAGTGCTGTTCGGGCAGCTTTGAAGCCAAGCGCACGGCGCCTCCAAACGGGGAGAAAGCGTACTCTCCCATCCGCGCCCCACTTTCAAGCTGAATGACGCAGCATGTTTCTCGGGAGGCTCTGCCGAGCTATCTAGTACAAGGGAGAGAGTGCCTGCCTCTGCCGAGAAAGGTTTTGACGTGGGGATGGCTGGACGTGCGGAAGAGCGTTCCCCAGGCCGTGCCAGGTTTAGGCTTTGGTGATTCTGGATGTTCCCAAGGGTCCAGAATTGTCCCTGGGAAAGCTGTCCTTTTTCCCTTTCTCCGGCTGGAAGTAAACATCTGGCCACCGACTGCCGTACGCAGGCGTCCTGGGGGAGCCCCCCCCCCCCGGTTTCTTTTGCGACGCACATTGGTGTCTCACAGAAGAGCCCACATTCCCAATTGGGGGCACACCAGCGTGGAATGTAAGGCTGTTTAGAACGGCGTACCTTGAGGCCGTGTGAAGGCCGTACAAACGAGAGCTTTCGAGCGAACAGGGCAGCGCTTCGCCATCGTCGTTGCACGTTCACGGAGCTTAATCAAACGAATGCATTTACTTCCTGTGGCTCAAACGCCAGAGAGGAGTTGGAAGGCATCCAGTGCCCTTTGACAGTTGTTACAACGAACGTGAGTGCACGGTGTCTCGTGAAATAAAGCCCTAGCACCGTTGAGGCCCTCCGTTAACGCGTGCTTCTTCGCTCCTATGGCACTCCGAGGTGTTCCTGACGGGGGAAATCTGGACTTTTGCTTGAGGCCGGGGTGGGGCGAGGGGACTCACCGTTCTTGTGCCGGCGAGCTCCCGAGCGCTCCTGCTGAAGCTCCCAGCAAGGAACTGAGAGCAGCAGGCCTCACACGCGTCAACTCAGACTTCTGCTGTCACGAGTAAACTCAGACGTCTTGTGGGAGGCCTTCCGGCAGCAAAGAGAAGGTGGGCGCGAGCAGTGTACTTCAGGCAGCTTAGGACCCGCCACTGTCTCGTTTACCACGGAGGGGAATAAGGGTCGGCCAGGGTCGCCCAGCTTCAAACCGGAGCTCCTATAGGGATCCCCAGCGGTTTCTGATTACCTCAAGGAAACACAACGGGAGGAGCAGGGCCCTTCCGTGGAGGCCCGTTTGGGCACAGGGACCTCTGCGTGGGAGCTACTGGGTAAGTATGGCAGTCCCTTAGGTAGGCCTCAGGGACCAAGGCTCTCTGGCTCATGCCTAGCTGTGTAAAGAAGTGTGGCAAACGTACGTACTGCTCCTCAGGCTGGGCGCACAGCCTAGCTTTCGCTTCTATGAGAGTGCTGTCCCGAGTCTCTTCCTGGAGCCAGTCGTCAGCACGGTGCCTTTTGGCACTGCAGTTCTCTTTCAGTCAAGGAGGCCGTTCGACTGGCAAAGGGAGTCTGCGCAGCACTGCTTTCGCGAGGCTCTTTGACGACTGGGGCACTCAACCCAGGCAAGCCAGAGAGCAGTACCTTGCCCTTGCTCGGAATGTGAAGCGCTTTCTCCAGGGGCCTGTTTAGGCTAAGGTTCCTCTAGAAGCCAGGAGCCGCCGTTCCGGCACGGAGAGAAGTCATCCTGCGAAACTGGCGAACGAGCTCCTATCCTGTGTGCCCCCAGGAGCGTCGCAGAGTTAAGGCACTCCGTGGTGGAGTCTGGCCTCATGGAGACCCCTGCACACCCAACTCCCCCGACGTGAAACGCTGGAACTTACCTTGAGGCCTGAGGTCACCTTTCGTTTGGCCGGAGCTGAACATGTAGTGCCGTGGGAGGAGTTTCTAGCAAGGTATTGCCAGCACGGTTTTCCGCTTTGAGAGAACACGCAGCCTCGGCCCACAACGACAATCCTGCCGTGCAGAGACGTCGGGCCGCTAGTGCTGTTCGGGCAGCTTTGAAGCCAAGCGCACGGCGCCTCCAAACGGGGAGAAAGCGTACTCTCCCATCCGCGCCCCACTTTCAAGCTGAATGACGCAGCATGTTTCTCGGGAGGCTCTGCCGAGCTATCTAGCACAAGGGAGAGAGTGCCTGCCTCTGCCGAGAAAGGTTTTGACGTGGGGATGGCTGGACGTGCGGAAGAGCGTTCCCCAGGCCGTGCCAGGTTTAGGCTTTGGTGATTCTGGATGTTCCCAAGGGTCCAGAATTGTCCCTGGGAAAGCTGTCCTTTTTCCCTTTCTCCGGCTGGAAGTAAACATCTGGCCACCGACTGCCGTACGCAGGCGTCCTGGGGGAGCCCCCCCCCCGGTTTCCTTTGGGACGCACCTTGGTGTCTCACAGAAGAGCCCACATTCCCAATTGGGGGCACACCAGCGTGGAATGTAAGGCTGTTTAGAACGGCGTACCTTGAGGCCGTGTGAAGGCCGTACAAACGAGAGCTTTCGAGCGAACAGGGCAGCGCTTCGCCATCGTCGTTGCACGTTCACGGAGCTTAATCAAACGAATGCATTTACTTCCTGTGGCTCAAACGCCAGAGAGGAGTTGGAAGGCATCCAGTGCCCTTTGACAGTTGTTACAACGAACGTGAGTGCACGGTGTCTCGTGAAATAAAGCCCTAGCACCGTTGAGGCCCTCCGTTAACGCGTGCTTCTTCGCTCCTATGGCACTCCGAGGTGTTCCTGACGGGGGAAATCTGGACTTTTGCTTGAGGCCGGGGTGGGGCGAGGGGACTCACCGTTCTTGTGCCGGCGAGCTCCCGAGCGCTCCTGCTGAAGCTCCCAGCAAGGAACTGAGAGCAGCAGGCCTCACACGCGTCAACTCAGACTTCTGCTGTCACGAGTAAACTCAGACGTCTTGTGGGAGGCCTTCCGGCAGCAAAGAGAAGGTGGGCGCGAGCAGTGTACTTCAGGCAGCTTAGGACCCGCCACTGTCTCGTTTACCACGGAGGGGAATAAGGGTCGGCCAGGGTCGCCCAGCTTCAAACCGGAGCTCCTATAGGGATCCCCAGCGGTTTCTGATTACCTCAAGGAAACACAACGGGAGGAGCAGGGCCCTTCCGTGGAGGCCCGTTTGGGCACAGGGACCTCTGCGTGGGAGCTACTGGGTAAGTATGGCAGTCCCTTAGGTAGGCCTCAGGGACCAAGGCTCTCTGGCTCATGCCTAGCTGTGTAAAGAAGTGTGGCAAACGTACGTACTGCTCCTCAGGCTGGGCGCACAGCCTAGCTTTCGCTTCTATGAGAGTGCTGTCCCGAGTCTCTTCCTGGAGCCAGTCGTCAGCACGGTGCCTTTTGGCACTGCAGTTCTCTTTCAGTCAAGGAGGCCGTTCGACTGGCAAAGGGAGTCTGCGCAGCACTGCTTTCGCGAGGCTCTTTGACGACTGGGGCACTCAACCCAGGCAAGCCAGAGAGCAGTACCTTGCCCTTGCTCGGAATGTGAAGCGCTTTCTCCAGGGGCCTGTTTAGGCTAAGGTTCCTCTAGAAGCCAGGAGCCGCCGTTCCGGCACGGAGAGAAGTCATCCTGCGAAACTGGCGAACGAGCTCCTATCCTGTGTGCCCCCAGGAGCGTCGCAGAGTTAAGGCACTCCGTGGTGGAGTCTGGCCTCATGGAGACCCCTGCACACCCAACTCCCCCGACGTGAAACGCTGGAACTTACCTTGAGGCCTGAGGTCACCTTTCGTTTGGCCGGAGCTGAACATGTAGTGCCGTGGGAGGAGTTTCTAGCAAGGTATTGCCAGCACGGTTTTCCGCTTTGAGAGAACACGCAGCCTCGGCCCACAACGACAATCCTGCCGTGCAGAGACGTCGGGCCGCTAGTGCTGTTCGGGCAGCTTTGAAGCCAAGCGCACGGCGCCTCCAAACGGGGAGAAAGCGTACTCTCCCATCCGCGCCCCACTTTCAAGCTGAATGACGCAGCATGTTTCTCGGGAGGCTCTGCCGAGCTATCTAGCACAAGGGAGAGAGTGCCTGCCTCTGCCGAGAAAGGTTTTGACGTGGGGATGGCTGGACGTGCGGAAGAGCGTTCCCCAGGCCGTGCCAGGTTTAGGCTTTGGTGATTCTGGATGTTCCCAAGGGTCCAGAATTGTCCCTGGGAAAGCTGTCCTTTTTCCCTTTCTCCGGCTGGAAGTAAACATCTGGCCACCGACTGCCGTACGCAGGCGTCCTGGGGGAGCCCCCCCCCCGGTTTCCTTTGGGACGCACCTTGGTGTCTCACAGAAGAGCCCACATTCCCAATTGGGGGCACACCAGCGTGGAATGTAAGGCTGTTTAGAACGGCGTACCTTGAGGCCGTGTGAAGGCCGTACAAACGAGAGCTTTCGAGCGAACAGGGCAGCGCTTCGCCATCGTCGTTGCACGTTCACGGAGCTTAATCAAACGAATGCATTTACTTCCTGTGGCTCAAACGCCAGAGAGGAGTTGGAAGGCATCCAGTGCCCTTTGACAGTTGTTACAACGAACGTGAGTGCACGGTGTCTCGTGAAATAAAGCCCTAGCACCGTTGAGGCCCTCCGTTAACGCGTGCTTCTTCGCTCCTATGGCACTCCGAGGTGTTCCTGACGGGGGAAATCTGGACTTTTGCTTGAGGCCGGGGTGGGGCGAGGGGACTCACCGTTCTTGTGCCGGCGAGCTCCCGAGCGCTCCTGCTGAAGCTCCCAGCAAGGAACTGAGAGCAGCAGGCCTCACACGCGTAAACTCAGACTTCTGCTGTCACGAGTAAACTCAGACGTCTTGTGGGAGGCCTTCCGGCAGCAAAGAGAAGGTGGGCGCGAGCAGTGTACTTCAGGCAGCTTAGGACCCGCCACTGTCTCGTTTACCACGGAGGGGAATAAGGGTCGGCCAGGGTCGCCCAGCTTCAAACCGGAGCTCCTATAGGGATCCCCAGCGGTTTCTGATTACCTCAAGGAAACACAACGGGAGGAGCAGGGCCCTTCCGTGGAGGCCCGTTTGGGCACAGGGACCTCTGCGTGGGAGCTACTGGGTAAGTATGGCAGTCCCTTAGGTAGGCCTCAGGGACCAAGGCTCTCTGGCTCATGCCTAGCTGTGTAAACAAGTGTGGCAAACGTACGTACTGCTCCTCAGGCTGGGCGCACAGCCTAGCTTTCGCTTCTATGAGAGTGCTGTCCCGAGTCTCTTCCTGGAGCCAGTCGTCAGCACGGTGCCTTTTGGCACTGCAGTTCTCTTTCAGTCAAGGAGGCCGTTCGACTGGCAAAGGGAGTCTGCGCAGCACTGCTTTCGCGAGGCTCTTTGACGACTGGGGCACTCAACCCAGGCAAGCCAGAGAGCAGTACCTTGCCCTTGCTCGGAATGTGAAGCGCTTTCTCCAGGGGCCTGTTTAGGCTAAGGTTCCTCTAGAAGCCAGGAGCCGCCGTTCCGGCACGGAGAGAAGTCATCCTGCGAAACTGGCGAACGAGCTCCTATCCTGTGTGCCCCCAGGAGCGTCGCAGAGTTAAGGCACTCCGTGGTGGAGTCTGGCCTCATGGAGACCCCTGCACACCCAACTCCCCCGACGTGAAACGCTGGAACTTACCTTGAGGCCTGAGGTCACCTTTCGTTTGGCCGGAGCTGAACATGTAGTGCCGTGGGAGGAGTTTCTAGCAAGGTATTGCCAGCACGGTGTTCCGCTTTGAGAGAACACGCAGCCTCGGCCCACAACGACAATCCTGCCGTGCAGAGACGTCGGGCCGCTAGTGCTGTTCGGGCAGCTTTGAAGCCAAGCGCACGGCGCCTCCAAACGGGGAGAAAGCGTACTCTCCCATCCGCGCCCCACTTTCAAGCTGAATGACGCAGCATGTTTCTCGGGAGGCTCTGCCGAGCTATCTAGTACAAGGGAGAGAGTGCCTGCCTATGCCGAGAAAGGTTTTGACGTGGGGATGGCTGGACGTGCGGAAGAGCGTTCCCCAGGCCGTGCCAGGTTTAGGCTTTGGTGATTCTGGATGTTCCCAAGGGTCCAGAATTGTCCCTGGGAAAGCTGTCCTTTTTCTCTTTCTCCGGCTGGAAGTAAACATCTGGCCACCGACTGCCGTACGCAGGCGTCCTGGGGGAGCCCCCCCCTCCCCGGTTTCCTTTGGGACGCACATTGGTGTCTCACAGAAGAGCCCACATTCCCAATTGGGGGCACACCAGCGTGGAATGTAAGGCTGTTTAGAACGGCGTACCTTGAGGCCGTGTGAAGGCCGTACAAACGAGAGCTTTCGAGCGAACAGGGCAGCGCTTCGCCATCGTCGTTGCACGTTCACGGAGCTTAATCAAACGAATGCATTTACTTCCTGTGGCTCAAACGCCAGAGAGGAGTTGGAAGGCATCCAGTGCCCTTTGACAGTTGTTACAACGAACGTGAGTGCACGGTGTCTCGTGAAATAAAGCCCTAGCACCGTTGAGGCCCTCCGTTAACGCGTGCTTCTTCGCTCCTATGGCACTCCGAGGTGTTCCTGACGGGGAAAATCTGGACTTTTGCTTGAGGCCGGGGTGGGGCGGGGGGACTCACCGTTCTTGTGCCGGCGAGCTCCCGAGCGCTCCTGCTGAAGCTCCCAGCAAGGAACTGAGAGCAGATGGCCTCACACGCGTAAACTCAGACTTCTGCTGTCACGAGTAAACTCAGACGTCTTGTGGGAGGCCTTCCGGCAGCAAAGAGAAGGTGGGCGCGAGCAGTGTACTTCAGGCAGCTTAGGACCCGCCACTGTCTCGTTTACCACGGAGGGGAATAAGGGTCGGCCAGGGTCGCCCAGCTTCAAACCGGAGCTCCTATAGGGATCCCCAGCGGTTTCTGATTACCTCAAGGAAACACAACGGGAGGAGCAGGGCCCTTCCGTGGAGGCCCGTTTGGGCACAGGGACCTCTGCGTGGGAGCTACTGGGTAAGTATGGCAGTCCCTTAGGTAGGCCTCAGGGACCAAGGCTCTCTGGCTCATGCCTAGCTGTGTAAACAAGTGTGGCAAACGTACGTACTGCTCCTCAGGCTGGGCGCACAGCCTAGCTTTCGCTTCTATGAGAGTGCTGTCCCGAGTCTCTTCCTGGAGCCAGTCGTCAGCACGGTGCCTTTTGGCACTGCAGTTCTCTTTCAGTCAAGGAGGCCGTTCGACTGGCAAAGGGAGTCTGCGCAGCACTGCTTTCGCGAGGCTCTTTGACGACTGGGGCACTCAACCCAGGCAAGCCAGAGAGCAGTACCTTGCCCTTGCTCGGAATGTGAAGCGCTTTCTCCAGGGGCCTGTTTAAGCTAAGGTTCCTCTAGAAGCCAGGAGCCGCCGTTCCGGCACGGAGAGAAGTCATCCTGCGAAACTGGCGAACGAGCTCCTCTCCTGTGTGCCCCCAGGAGCGTCGCAGAGTTAAGGCACTCCGTGGTGGAGTCTGGCCTCATGGAGACCCCTGCACACCCAACTCCCCCGACGTGAAACGCTGGAACTTACCTTGAGGCCTGAGGTCACCTTTCGTTTGGCCGGAGCTGAACATGTAGTGCCGTGGGAGGAGTTTCTAGCAAGGTATTGCCAGCACGGTTTTCCGCTTTGAGAGAACACGCAGCCTCGGCCCACAACGACAATCCTGCCGTGCAGAGACGTCGGGCCGCTAGTGCTGTTCGGGCAGCTTTGAAGCCAAGCGCACGGCGCCTCCAAACGGGGAGAAAGCGTACTCTCCCATCCGCGCCCCACTTTCAAGCTGAATGACGCAGCATGTTTCTCGGGAGGCTCTGCCGAGCTATCTAGTACAAGGGAGAGAGTGCCTGCCTCTGCCGAGAAAGGTTTTGACGTGGGGATGGCTGGACGTGCGGAAGAGCGTTCCCCAGGCCGTGCCAGGTTTAGGCTTTGGTGATTCTGGATGTTCCCAAGGGTCCAGAATTGTCCCTGGGAAAGCTGTCCTTTTTCTCTTTCTCCGGCTGGAAGTAAACATCTGGCCACCGACTGCCGTACGCAGGCGTCCTGGGGGAGCCCCCCCCTCCCCGGTTTCCTTTGGGACGCACATTGGTGTCTCACAGAAGAGCCCACATTCCCAATTGGGGGCACACCAGCGTGGAATGTAAGGCTGTTTAGAACTGCGTACCTTGAGGCCGTGTGAAGGCCGTACAAACGAGGGCTTTCGAGCGAACAGGGCAGCGCTTCGCCATCGTCGTTGCACGTTCACGGAGCTTAATCAAACGAATGCATTTACATCCTGTGGCTCAAACGCCAGAGAGGAGTTGGAAGGCATCCAGTGCCCTTTGACAGTTGTTACAACGAACGTGAGTGCACGGTGTCTCGTGAAATAAAGCCCTAGCACCGTTGAGGCCCTCCGTTAACGCGTGCTTCTTCGCTCCTATGGCACTCCGAGGTGTTCCTGACGGGGGAAATCTGGACTTTTGCTTGAGGCCGGGGTGGGGCGAGGGGACTCACCGTTCTTGTGCCGGCGAGCTCCCGAGCGCTCCTGCTGAAGCTCCCAGCAAGGAACTGAGAGCAGCAGGCCTCACACGCGTAAACTCAGACTTCTGCTGTCACGAGTAAACTCAGACGTCTTGTGGGAGGCCTTCCGGCAGCAAAGAGAAGGTGGGCGCGAGCAGTGTACTTCAGGCAGCTTAGGACCCGCCACTGTCTCGTTTACCACGGAGGGGAATAAGGGTCGGCCAGGGTCGCCCAGCTTCAAACCGGAGCTCCTATAGGGATCCCCAGCGGTTTCTGATTACCTCAAGGAAACACAACGGGAGGAGCAGGGCCCTTCCGTGGAGGCCCGTTTGGGCACAGGGACCTCTGCGTGGGAGCTACTGGGTAAGTATGGCAGTCCCTTAGGTAGGCCTCAGGGACCAAGGCTCTCTGGCTCATGCCTAGCTGTGTAAAGAAGTGTGGCAAACGTACGTACTGCTCCTCAGGCTGGGCGCACAGCCTAGCTTTCGCTTCTATGAGAGTGCTGTCCCGAGTCTCTTCCTGGAGCCAGTCGTCAGCACGGTGCCTTTTGGCACTGCAGTTCTCTTTCAGTCAAGGAGGCCGTTCGACTAGCAAAGGGAGTCTGCGCAGCACTGCTTTCGCGAGGCTCTTTGACGACTGGGGCACTCAACCCAGGCAAGCCAGAGAGCAGTACCTTGCCCTTGCTCGGAATGTGAAGCGCTTTCTCCAGGGGCCTGTTTAGGCTAAGGTTCCTCTAGAAGCCAGGAGCCGCCGTTCCGGCACGGAGAGAAGTCATCCTGCGAAACTGGCGAACGAGCTCCTCTCCTGTGTGCCCCCAGGAGCGTCGCAGAGTTAAGGCACTCCGTGGTGGAGTCTGGCCTCATGGAGACCCCTGCACACCCAACTCCCCCGACGTGAAACGCTGGAACTTACCTTGAGGCCTGAGGTCACCTTTCGTTTGGCCGGAGCTGAACATGTAGTGCCGTGGGAGGAGTTTCTAGCAAGGTATTGCCAGCACGGTTTTCCGCTTTGAGAGAACACGCAGCCTCGGCCCACAACGACAATCCTGCCGTGCAGAGACGTCGGGCCGCTAGTGCTGTTCGGGCAGCTTTGAAGCCAAGCGCACGGCGCCTCCAAACGGGGAGAAAGCATACTCTCCCATCCGCGCCCCACTTTCAAGCTGAATGACGCAGCATGTTTCTCGGGAGGCTCTGCCGAGCTATCTAGTACAAGGGAGAGAGTGCCTGCCTCTGCCGAGAAAGGTTTTGACGTGGGGATGGCTGGACGTGCGGAAGAGCGTTCCCCAGGCCGTGCCAGGTTTAGGCTTTGGTGATTCTGGATGTTCCCAAGGGTCCAGAATTGTCCCTGGGAAAGCCGTCCTTTTTCCCTTTCTCCGGCTGGAAGTAAACATCTGGCCACCGACTGCCGTACGCAGGCGTCCTGGGGGAGCCCCCCCCCCCGGTTTCCTTTGGGACGCACCTTGGTGTCTCACAGAAGAGCCCACATTCCCAATTGGGGGCACACCAGCGTGGAATGTAAGGCTGTTTAGAACGGCGTACCTTGAGGCCGTGTGAAGGCCGTACAAACGAGAGCTTTCGAGCGAACAGGGCAGCGCTTCGCCATCGTCGTTGCACGTTCACGGAGCTTAATCAAACGAATGCATTTACTTCCTGTGGCTCAAACGCCAGAGAGGAGTTGGAAGGCATCCAGTGCCCTTTGACAGTTGTTACAACGAACGTGAGTGCACGGTGTCTCGTGAAATAAAGCCCTAGCACCGTTGAGGCCCTCCGTTAACGCGTGCTTCTTCGCTCCTATGGCACTCCGAGGTGTTCCTGACGGGGGAAATCTGGACTTTTGCTTGAGGCCGGGGTGGGGCGAGGGGACTCACAGTTCTTGTGCCGGCGAGCTCCCGAGCGCTCCTGCTGAAGCTCCCAGCAAGGAACTGAGAGCAGCAGGCCTCACACGCGTCAACTCAGACTTCTGCTGTCACGAGTAAACTCAGACGTCTTGTGGGAGGCCTTCCGGCAGCAAAGAGAAGGTGGGCGCGAGCAGTGTACTTCAGGCAGCTTAGGACCCGCCACTGTCTCGTTTACCACGGAGGGGAATAAGGGTCGGCCAGGGTCGCCCAGCTTCAAACCGGAGCTCCTATAGGGATCCCCAGCGGTTTCTGATTACCTCAAGGAAACACAACGGGAGGAGCAGGGCCCTTCCGTGGAGGCCCGTTTGGGCACAGGGACCTCTGCGTGGGAGCTACTGGGTAAGTATGGCAGTCCCTTAGGTAGGCCTCAGTGACCAAGGCTCTCTGGCTCATGCCTAGCTGTGTAAAGAAGTGTGGCAAACGTACGTACTGCTCCTCAGGCTGGGCGCACAGCCTAGCTTTCGCTTCTATGAGAGTGCTGTCCCGAGTCTCTTCCTGGAGCCAGTCGTCAGCACGGTGCCTTTTGGCACTGCAGTTCTCTTTCAGTCAAGGAGGCCGTTCGACTGGCAAAGGGAGTCTGCGCAGCACTGCTTTCGCGAGGCTCTTTGACGACTGGGGCACTCAACCCAGGCAAGCCAGAGAGCAGTACCTTGCCCTTGCTCGGAATGTGAAGCGCTTTCTCCAGGGGCCTGTTTAGGCTAAGGTTCCTCTAGAAGCCAGGAGCCGCCGTTCCGGCACGGAGAGAAGTCATCCTGCGAAACTGGCGAACGAGCTCCTATCCTGTGTGCCCCCAGGAGCGTCGCAGAGTTAAGGCACTCCGTGGTGGAGTCTGGCCTCATGGAGACCCCTGCACACCCAACTCCCCCGACGTGAAACGCTGGAACTTACCTTGAGGCCTGAGGTCACCTTTCGTTTGGCCGGAGCTGAACATGTAGTGCCGTGGGAGGAGTTTCTAGCAAGGTATTGCCAGCACGGTGTTCCGCTTTGAGAGAACACGCAGCCTCGGCCCACAACGACAATCCTGCCGTGCAGAGACGTCGGGCCGCTAGTGCTGTTCGGGCAGCTTTGAAGCCAAGCGCACGGCGCCTCCAAACGGGGAGAAAGCGTACTCTCCCATCCGCGCCCCACTTTCAAGCTGAATGACGCAGCATGTTTCTCGGGAGGCTCTGCCGAGCTATCTAGTACAAGGGAGAGAGTGCCTGCCTATGCCGAGAAAGGTTTTGACGTGGGGATGGCTGGACGTGCGGAAGAGCGTTCCCCAGGCCGTGCCAGGTTTAGGCTTTGGTGATTCTGGATGTTCCCAAGGGTCCAGAATTGTCCCTGGGAAAGCTGTCCTTTTTCTCTTTCTCCGGCTGGAAGTAAACATCTGGCCACCGACTGCCGTACGCAGGCGTCCTGGGGGAGCCCCCCCCTCCCCGGTTTCCTTTGGGACGCACATTGGTGTCTCACAGAAGAGCCCACATTCCCAATTGGGGGCACACCAGCGTGGAATGTAAGGCTGTTTAGAACGGCGTACCTTGAGGCCGTGTGAAGGCCGTACAAACGAGAGCTTTCGAGCGAACAGGGCAGCGCTTCCCATCGTCGTTGCACGTTCATGGAGCTTAATCAAACGAATGCATTTACTTCCTGTGGCTCAAACGCCAGAGAGGAGTTGGAAGGCATCCAGTGCCCTTTGACAGTTGTTACAACGAACGTGAGTGCACGGTGTCTCGTGAAATAAAGCCCTAGCACCGTTGAGGCCCTCCGTTAACGCGTGCTTCTTCGCTCCTATGGCACTCCGAGGTGTTCCTGACGGGGAAAATCTGGACTTTTGCTTGAGGCCGGGGTGGGGCGGGGGGACTCACCGTTCTTGTGCCGGCGAGCTCCCGAGCGCTCCTGCTGAAGCTCCCAGCAAGGAACTGAGAGCAGATGGCCTCACACGCGTAAACTCAGACTTCTGCTGTCACGAGTAAACTCAGACGTCTTGTGGGAGGCCTTCCGGCAGCAAAGAGAAGGTGGGCGCGAGCAGTGTACTTCAGGCAGCTTAGGACCCGCCACTGTCTCGTTTACCACGGAGGGGAATAAGGGTCGGCCAGGGTCGCCCAGCTTCAAACCGGAGCTCCTATAGGGATCCCCAGCGGTTTCTGATTACCTCAAGGAAACACAACGGGAGGAGCAGGGCCCTTCCGTGGAGGCCCGTTTGGGCACAGGGACCTCTGCGTGGGAGCTACTGGGTAAGTATGGCAGTCCCTTAGGTAGGCCTCAGGGACCAAGGCTCTCTGGCTCATGCCTAGCTGTGTAAAGAAGTGTGGCAAACGTACGTACTGCTCCTCAGGCTGGGCGCACAGCCTAGCTTTCGCTTCTATGAGAGTGCTGTCCCGAGTCTCTTCCTGGAGCCAGTCGTCAGCACGGTGCCTTTTGGCACTGCAGTTCTCTTTCAGTCAAGGAGGCCGTTCGACTGGCAAAGGGAGTCTGCGCAGCACTGCTTTCGCGAGGCTCTTTGACGACTGGGGCACTCAACCCAGGCAAGCCAGAGAGCAGTACCTTGCCCTTGCTCGGAATGTGAAGCGCTTTCTCCAGGGGCCTGTTTAAGCTAAGGTTCCTCTAGAAGCCAGGAGCCGCCGTTCCGGCACGGAGAGAAGTCATCCTGCGAAACTGGCGAACGAGCTCCTCTCCTGTGTGCCCCCAGGAGCGTCGCAGAGTTAAGGCACTCCGTGGTGGAGTCTGGCCTCATGGAGACCCCTGCACACCCAACTCCCCCGACGTGAAACGCTGGAACTTACCTTGAGGCCTGAGGTCACCTTTCGTTTGGCCGGAGCTGAACATGTAGTGCCGTGGGAGGAGTTTCTAGCAAGGTATTGCCAGCACGGTTTTCCGCTTTGAGAGAACACGCAGCCTCGGCCCACAACGACAATCCTGCCGTGCAGAGACGTCGGGCCGCTAGTGCTGTTCGGGCAGCTTTGAAGCCAAGCGCACGGCGCCTCCAAACGGGGAGAAAGCGTACTCTCCCATCCGCGCCCCACTTTCAAGCTGAATGACGCAGCATGTTTCTCGGGAGGCTCTGCCGAGCTATCTAGTACAAGGGAGAGAGTGCCTGCCTCTGCCGAGAAAGGTTTTGACGTGGGGATGGCTGGACGTGCGGAAGAGCGTTCCCCAGGCCGTGCCAGGTTTAGGCTTTGGTGATTCTGGATGTTCCCAAGGGTCCAGAATTGTCCCTGGGAAAGCTGTCCTTTTTCTCTTTCTCCGGCTGGAAGTAAACATCTGGCCACCGACTGCCGTACGCAGGCGTCCTGGGGGAGCCCCCCCCTCCCCGGTTTCCTTTGGGACGCACATTGGTGTCTCACAGAAGAGCCCACATTCCCAATTGGGGGCACACCAGCGTGGAATGTAAGGCTGTTTAGAACTGCGTACCTTGAGGCCGTGTGAAGGCCGTACAAACGAGGGCTTTCGAGCGAACAGGGCAGCGCTTCGCCATCGTCGTTGCACGTTCACGGAGCTTAATCAAACGAATGCATTTACATCCTGTGGCTCAAACGCCAGAGAGGAGTTGGAAGGCATCCAGTGCCCTTTGACAGTTGTTACAACGAACGTGAGTGCACGGTGTCTCGTGAAATAAAGCCCTAGCACCGTTGAGGCCCTCCGTTAACGCGTGCTTCTTCGCTCCTATGGCACTCCGAGGTGTTCCTGACGGGGGAAATCTGGACTTTTGCTTGAGGCCGGGGTGGGGCGAGGGGACTCACCGTTCTTGTGCCGGCGAGCTCCCGAGCGCTCCTGCTGAAGCTCCCAGCAAGGAACTGAGAGCAGCAGGCCTCACACGCGTAAACTCAGACTTCTGCTGTCACGAGTAAACTCAGACGTCTTGTGGGAGGCCTTCCGGCAGCAAAGAGAAGGTGGGCGCGAGCAGTGTACTTCAGGCAGCTTAGGACCCGCCACTGTCTCGTTTACCACGGAGGGGAATAAGGGTCGGCCAGGGTCGCCCAGCTTCAAACCGGAGCTCCTATAGGGATCCCCAGCGGTTTCTGATTACCTCAAGGAAACACAACAGGAGGAGCAGGGCCCTTCCGTGGAGGCCCGTTTGGGCACAGGGACCTCTGCGTGGGAGCTACTGGGTAAGTATGGCAGTCCCTTAGGTAGGCCTCAGGGACCAAGGCTCTCTGGCTCATGCCTAGCTGTGTAAAGAAGTGTGGCAAACGTACGTACTGCTCCTCAGGCTGGGCGCACAGCCTAGCTTTCGCTTCTATGAGAGTGCTGTCCCGAGTCTCTTCCTGGAGCCAGTCGTCAGCACGGTGCCTTTTGGCACTGCAGTTCTCTTTCAGTCAAGGAGGCCGTTCGACTAGCAAAGGGAGTCTGCGCAGCACTGCTTTCGCGAGGCTCTTTGACGACTGGGGCACTCAACCCAGGCAAGCCAGAGAGCAGTACCTTGCCCTTGCTCGGAATGTGAAGCGCTTTCTCCAGGGGCCTGTTTAGGCTAAGGTTCCTCTAGAAGCCAGGAGCCGCCGTTCCGGCACGGAGAGAAGTCATCCTGCGAAACTGGCGAACGAGCTCCTCTCCTGTGTGCCCCCAGGAGCGTCGCAGAGTTAAGGCACTCCGTGGTGGAGTCTGGCCTCATGGAGACCCCTGCACACCCAACTCCCCCGACGTGAAACGCTGGAACTTACCTTGAGGCCTGAGGTCACCTTTCGTTTGGCCGGAGCTGAACATGTAGTGCCGTGGGAGGAGTTTCTAGCAAGGTATTGCCAGCACGGTTTTCCGCTTTGAGAGAACACGCAGCCTCGGCCCACAACGACAATCCTGCCGTGCAGAGACGTCGGGCCGCTAGTGCTGTTCGGGCAGCTTTGAAGCCAAGCGCACGGCGCCTCCAAACGGGGAGAAAGCGTACTCTCCCATCCGCGCCCCACTTTCAAGCTGAATGACGCAGCATGTTTCTCGGGAGGCTCTGCCGAGCTATCTAGTACAAGGGAGAGAGTGCCTGCCTCTGCCGAGAAAGGTTTTGACGTGGGGATGGCTGGACGTGCGGAAGAGCGTTCCCCAGGCCGTGCCAGGTTTAGGCTTTGGTGATTCTGGATGTTCCCAAGGGTCCAGAATTGTCCCTGGGAAAGCTGTCCTTTTTCTCTTTCTCCGGCTGGAAGTAAACATCTGACCACCGACTGCCGTACGCAGGCGTCCTGGGGGAGCCCCCCCCCTCCCCGGTTTCCTTTGGGACGCACATTCGTGTCTCACAGAAGAGCCCACATTCCCAATTGGGGGCACACCAGCGTGGAATGTAAGGCTGTTTAGAACGGCGTACCTTGAGGCCGTGTGAAGGCCGTACAAACGAGAGCTTTCGAGCGAACAGGGCAGCGGTTCACCATCGTCGTTGCACGTTCACGGAGCTTAATCAAACGAATGCATTTACTTCCTGTGGCTCAAACGCCAGAGAGGAGTTGGAAGGCATCCAGTGCCCTTTGACAGTTGTTACAACGAACGTGAGTGCACGGTGTCTCGTGAAATAAAGCCCTAGCACCGTTGAGGCCCTCCGTTAACGCGTGCTTCTTCGCTCCTATGGCACTCCGAGGTGTTCCTGACGGGGGAAATCTGGACTTTTGCTTGAGGCCGGGGTGGGGCGAGGGGACTCACAGTTCTTGTGCCGGCGAGCTCCCGAGCGCTCCTGCTGAAGCTCCCAGCAAGGAACTGAGAGCAGCAGGCCTCACACGCGTAAACTCAGACTTCTGCTGTCACGAGTAAACTCAGACGTCTTGTGGGAGGCCTTCCGGCAGCAAAGAGAAGGTGGGCGCGAGCAGTGTACTTCAGGCAGCTTAGGACCCGCCCCTGTCTCGTTTACCACGGAGGGGAATAAGGGTCGGCCAGGGTCGCCCAGCTTCAAACCGGAGCTCCTATAGGGATCCCCAGCGGTTTCTGATTACCTCAAGGAAACACAACGGGAGGAGCAGGGCCCTTCCGTGGAGGCCCGTTTGGGCACAGGGACCTCTGCGTGGGAGCTACTGGGTAAGTATGGCAGTCCCTTAGGTAGGCCTCAGGGACCAAGGCTCTCTGGCTCATGCCTAGCTGTGTAAAGAAGTGTGGCAAACGTACGTACTGCTCCTCAGGCTGGGCGCACAGCCTAGCTTTCGCTTCTATGAGAGTGCTGTCCCGAGTCTCTTCCTGGAGCCAGTCGTCAGCACGGTGCCTTTTGGCACTGCAGTTCTCTTTCAGTCAAGGAGGCCGTTCGACTGGCAAAGGGAGTCTGCGCAGCACTGCTTTCGCGAGGCTCTTTGACGACTGGGGCACTCAACCCAGGCAAGCCAGAGAGCAGTACCTTGCCCTTGCTCGGAATGTGAAGCGCTTTCTCCAGGGGCCTGTTTAGGCTAAGGTTCCTCTAGAAGCCAGGAGCCGCCGTTCCGGCACGGAGAGAAGTCATCCTGCGAAACTGGCGAACGAGCTCCTCTCCTGTGTGCCCCCAGGAGCGTCGCAGAGTTAAGGCACTCCGTGGTGGAGTCTGGCCTCATGGAGACCCCTGCACACCCAACTCCCCCGACGTGAAACGCTGGAACTTACCTTGAAGCCTGAGGTCACCTTTCGTTTGGCCGGAGCTGAACATGTAGTGCCGTGGGAGGAGTTTCTAGCAAGGTATTGCCAGCACGGTTTTCCGCTTTGAGAGAACACGCAGCCTCGGCCCACAACGACAATCCTGCCGTGCAGAGACGTCGGGCCGCTAGTGCTGTTCGGACAGCTTTGAAGCCAAGCGCACGGCGCCTCCAAACGGGGAGAAAGCGTACTCTCCCATCCGCGCCCCACTTTCAAGCTGAATGACGCAGCATGTTTCTCGGGAGGCTCTGCCGAGCTATCTAGTACAAGGGAGAGAGTGCCTGCCTCTGCCGAGAAAGGTTTTGACGTGGGGATGGCTGGACGTGCGGAAGAGCGTTCCCCAGGCCGTGCCAGGTTTAGGCTTTGGTGATTCTGGATGTTCCCAAGGGTCCAGAATTGTCCCTGGGAAAGCTGTCCTTTTTCTCTTTCTCCGGCTGGAAGTAAACATCTGACCACCGACTGCCGTACGCAGGCGTCCTGGGGGAGCCCCCCCCCTCCCCGGTTTCCTTTGGGACGCACATTGGTGTCTCACAGAAGAGCCCACATTCCCAATTGGGGGCACACCAGCGTGGAATGTAAGGCTGTTTAGAACGGCGTACCTTGAGGCCGTGTGAAGGCCGTACAAACGAGAGCTTTCGAGCGAACAGGGCAGCGCTTCGCCATCGTCGTTGCACGTTCACGGAGCTTAATCAAACGAATGCATTTACTTCCTGTGGCTCAAACGCCAGAGAGGAGTTGGAAGGCATCCAGTGCCCTTTGACAGTTGTTACAACGAACGTGAGTGCACGGTGTCTCGTGAAATAAAGCCCTAGCACCGTTGAGGCCCTCCGTTAACGCGTGCTTCTTCGCTCCTATGGCACTCCGAGGTGTTCCTGACGGGGGAAATCTGGACTTTTGCTTGAGGCCGGGGTGGGGCGAGGGGACTCACCATTCTTGTGCCGGCGAGCTCCCGAGCGCTCCTGCTGAAGCTCCCAGCAAGGAACTGAGAGCAGCAGGCCTCACACGCGTAAACTCAGACTTCTGCTGTCACGAGTAAACTCAGACGTCTTGTGGGAGACCTTCCGGCAGCAAAGAGAAGGTGGGCGCGAGCAGTGTACTTCAGGCAGCTTAGGACCCGCCACTGTCTCGTTTACCACGGAGGGGAATAAGGGTCGGCCAGGGTCGCCCAGCTTCAAACCGGAGCTCCTATAGGGATCCCCAGCGGTTTCTGATTACCTCAAGGAAACACAACGGGAGGAGCAGGGCCCTTCCGTGGAGGCCCGTTTGGGCACAGGGACCTCTGCGTGGGAGCTACTGGGTAAGTATGGCAGTCCCTTAGGTAGGCCTCAGGGACCAAGGCTCTCTGGCTCATGCCTAGCTGTGTAAAGAAGTGTGGCAAACGTACGTACTGCTCCTCAGGCTGGGCGCACAGCCTAGCTTTCGCTTCTATGAGAGTGCTGTCCCGAGTCTCTTCCTGGAGCCAGTCGTCAGCACGGTGCCTTTTGGCACTGCAGTTCTCTTTCAGTCAAGGAGGCCGTTCGACTGGCAAAGGGAGTCTGCGCAGCACTGCTTTCGCGAGGCTCTTTGACGACTGGGGCACTCAACCCAGGCAAGCCAGAGAGCAGTACCTTGCCCTTGCTCGGAATGTGAAGCGCTTTCTCCAGGGGCCTGTTTAGGCTAAGGTTCCTCTAGAAGCCAGGAGCCGCCGTTCCGGCACGGAGAGAAGTCATCCTGCGAAACTGGCGAACGAGCTCCTATCCTGTGTGCCCCCAGGAGCGTCGCAGAGTTAAGGCACTCCGTGGTGGAGTCTGGCCTCATGGAGACCCCTGCACACCCAACTCCCCCGACGTGAAACGCTGGAACTTACCTTGAGGCCTGAGGTCACCTTTCGTTTGGCCGGAGCTGAACATGTAGTGCCGTGGGAGGAGTTTCTAGCAAGGTATTGCCAGCACGGTTTTCCGCTTTGAGAGAACACGCAGCCTCGGCCCACAACGACAATCCTGCCGTGCAGAGACGTCGGGCCGCTAGTGCTGTTCGGGCAGCTTTGAAGCCAAGCGCACGGCGCCTCCAAACGGGGAGAAAGCGTACTCTCCCATCCGCGCCCCACTTTCAAGCTGAATGACGCAGCATGTTTCTCGGGAGGCTCTGCCGAACTATCTAGTACAAGGGAGAGAGTGCCTGCCTCTGCCGAGAAAGGTTTTGACGTGGGGATGGCTGGACGTGCGGAAGAGCGTTCCCCAGGCCGTGCCAGGTTTAGGCTTTGGTGATTCTGGATGTTCCCAAGGGTCCAGAATTGTCCCTGGGAAAGCTGTCCTTTTTCTCTTTCTCCGGCTGGAAGTAAACATCTGGCCACCGACTGCCGTACGCAGGCGTCCTGGGGGAGCCCCCCCCCTCCCCGGTTTCCTTTGGGACGCACATTGGTGTCTCACAGAAGAGCCCACATTCCCAATTGGGGGCACACCAGCGTGGAATGTAAGGCTGTTTAGAACGGCGTACCTTGAGGCCGTGTGAAGGCCGTACAAACGAGAGCTTTCGAGCGAACAGGGCAGCGGTTCGCCATCGTCGTTGCACGTTCACGGAGCTTAATCAAATGAATGCATTTACTTCCTGTGGCTCAAACGCCAGAGAGGAGTTGGAAGGCATCCAGTGCCCTTTGACAGTTGTTACAACGAACGTGAGTGCACGGTGTCTCGTGAAATAAAGCCCTAGCACCGTTGAGGCCCTCCGTTAACGCGTGCTTCTTCGCTCCTATGGCACTCCGAGGTGTTCCTGACGGGGGAAATCTGGACTTTTGCTTGAGGCCGGGGTGGGGCGAGGGGACTCACAGTTCTTGTGCCGGCGAGCTCCCGAGCGCTCCTGCTGAAGCTCCCAGCAAGGAACTGAGAGCAGCAGGCCTCACACGCGTAAACTCAGACTTCTGCTGTCACGAGTAAACTCAGACGTCTTGTGGGAGGCCTTCCGGCAGCAAAGAGAAGGTGGGCGCGAGCAGTGTACTTCAGGCAGCTTAGGACCCGCCACTGTCTCGTTTACCACGGAGGGGAATAAGGGTCGGCCAGGGTCGCCCAGCTTCAAACCGGAGCTCCTATAGGGATCCCCAGCGGTTTCTGATTACCTCAAGGAAACACAACGGGAGGAGCAGGGCCCTTCCGTGGAGGCCCGTTTGGGCACAGGGACCTCTGCGTGGGAGCTACTGGGTAAGTATGGCAGTCCCTTAGGTAGGCCTCAGGGACCAAGGCTCTCTGGCTCATGCCTAGCTGTGTAAAGAAGTGTGGCAAACGTACGTACTGCTCCTCAGGCTGGGCGCACAGCCTAGCTTTCGCTTCTATGAGAGTGCTGTCCCGAGTCTCTTCCTGGAGCCAGTCGTCAGCACGGTGCCTTTTGGCACTGCAGTTCTCTTTCAGTCAAGGAGGCCGTTCGACTGGCAAAGGGAGTCTGCGCAGCACTGCTTTCGCGAGGCTCTTTGACGACTGGGGCACTCAACCCAGGCAAGCCAGAGAGCAGTACCTTGCCCTTGCTCGGAATGTGAAGCGCTTTCTCCAGGGGCCTGTTTAGGCTAAGGTTCCTCTAGAAGCCAGGAGCCGCCGTTCCGGCACGGAGAGAAGTCATCCTGCGAAACTGGCGAACGAGCTCCTATCCTGTGTGCCCCCAGGAGCGTCGCAGAGTTAAGGCACTCCGTGGTGGAGTCTGGCCTCATGGAGACCCCTGCACACCCAACTCCCCCGACGTGAAACGCTGGAACTTACCTTGAGGCCTGAGGTCACCTTTCGTTTGGCCGGAGCTGAACATGTAGTGCCGTGGGAGGAGTTTCTAGCAAGGTATTGCCAGCACGGTTTTCCGCTTAGAGAGAACACGCAGCCTCGGCCCACAACGACAATCCTGCCGTGCAGAGACGTCGGGCCGCTAGTGCTGTTCGGGCAGCTTTGAAGCCAAGCGCACGGCGCCTCCAAACGGGGAGAAAGCGTACTCTCCCATCCGCGCCCCACTTTCAAGCTGAATGACGCAGCATGTTTCTCGGGAGGCTCTGCCGAGCTATCTAGTACAAGGGAGAGAGTGCCTGCCTCTGCCGAGAAAGGTTTTGACGTGGGGATGGCTGGACGTGCGGAAGAGCGTTCCCCAGGCCGTGCCAGGTTTAGGCTTTGGTGATTCTGGATGTTCCCAAGGGTCCAGAATTGTCCCTGGGAAAGCTGTCCTTTTTCTCTTTCTCCGGCTGGAAGTAAACATCTGGCCACCGACTGCCGTACGCAGGCGTCCTGGGGGAGCCCCCCCCCTCCCCGGTTTCCTTTGGGACGCACATTGGTGTCTCACAGAAGAGCCCACATTCCCAATTGGGGGCACACCAGCGTGGAATGTAAGGCTGTTTAGAACGGCGTACCTTGAGGCCGTGTGAAGGCCGTACAAACGAGAGCTTTCGAGCGAACAGGGCAGCGGTTCGCCATCGTCGTTGCACGTTCACGGAGCTTAATCAAACGAATGCATTTACTTCCTGTGGCTCAAACGCCAGAGAGGAGTTGGAAGGCATCCAGTGCCCTTTGACAGTTGTTACAACGAACGTGAGTGCACGGTGTCTCGTGAAATAAAGCCCTAGCACCGTTGAGGCCCTCCGTTAACGCGTGCTTCTTCGCTCCTATGGCACTCCGAGGTGTTCCTGACGGGGGAAATCTGGACTTTTGCTTGAGGCCGGGGTGGGGCGAGGGGACTCACAGTTCTTGTGCCGGCGAGCTCCCGAGCGCTCCTGCTGAAGCTCCCAGCAAGGAACTGAGAGCAGCAGGCCTCACACGCGTAAACTCAGACTTCTGCTGTCACGAGTAAACTCAGACGTCTTGTGGGAGGCCTTCCGGCAGCAAAGAGAAGGTGGGCGCGAGCAGTGTACTTCAGGCAGCTTAGGACCCGCCACTGTCTCGTTTACCACGGAGGGGAATAAGGGTCGGCCAGGGTCGCCCAGCTTCAAACCGGAGCTCCTATAGGGATCCCCAGCGGTTTCTGATTACCTCAAGGAAACACAACGGGAGGAGCAGGGCCCTTCCGTGGAGGCCCGTTTGGGCACAGGGACCTCTGCGTGGGAGCTACTGGGTAAGTATGGCAGTCCCTTAGGTAGGCCTCAGGGACCAAGGCTCTCTGGCTCATGCCTAGCTGTGTAAAGAAGTGTGGCAAACGTACGTACTGCTCCTCAGGCTGGGCGCACAGCCTAGCTTTCGCTTCTATGAGAGTGCTGTCCCGAGTCTCTTCCTGGAGCCAGTCGTCAGCACGGTGCCTTTTGGCACTGCAGTTCTCTTTCAGTCAAGGAGGCCGTTCGACTGGCAAAGGGAGTCTGCGCAGCACTGCTTTCGCGAGGCTCTTTGACGACTGGGGCACTCAACCCAGGCAAGCCAGAGAGCAGTACCTTGCCCTTGCTCGGAATGTGAAGCGCTTTCTCCAGGGGCCTGTTTAGGCTAAGGTTCCTCTAGAAGCCAGGAGCCGCCGTTCCGGCACGGAGAGAAGTCATCCTGCGAAACTGGCGAACGAGCTCCTATCCTGTGTGCCCACAGGAGCGTCGCAGAGTTAAGGCACTCCGTGGTGGAGTCTGGCCTCATGGAGACCCCTGCACACCCAACTCCCCCGACGTGAAACGCTGGAACTTACCTTGAGGCCTGAGGTCACCTTTCGTTTGGCCGGAGCTGAACATGTAGTGCCGTGGGAGGAGTTTCTAGCAAGGTATTGCCAGCACGGTTTTCCGCTTTGAGAGAACACGCAGCCTCGGCCCACAACGACAATCCTGCCGTGCAGAGACGTCGGGCTGCTAGTGCTGTTCGGGCAGCTTTGAAGCCAAGCGCACGGCGCCTCCAAACGGGGAGAAAGCGTACTCTCCCATCCGCGCCCCACTTTCAAGCTGAATGACGCAGCATGTTTCTCGGGAGGCTCTGCCGAGCTATCTAGTACAAGGGAGAGAGTGCCTGCCTCTGCCGAGAAAGGTTTTGACGTGGGGATGGCTGGACGTGCGGAAGAGCGTTCCCCAGGCCGTGCCAGGTTTAGGCTTTGGTGATTCTGGATGTTCCCAAGGGTCCAGAATTGTCCCTGGGAAAGCTGTCCTTTTTCTCTTTCTCCGGCTGGAAGTAAACATCTGACCACCGACTGCCGTACGCAGGCGTCCTGGGGGAGCCCCCCCCCCTCCCCGGTTTCCTTTGGGACGCACATTGGTGTCTCACAGAAGAGCCCACATTCCCAATTGGGGGCACACCAGCGTGGAATGTAAGGCTGTTTAGAACGGCGTACCTTGAGGCCGTGTGAAGGCCGTACAAACGAGAGCTTTCGAGCGAACAGGGCAGCGGTTCGCCATCGTCGTTGCACGTTCACGGAGCTTAATCAAACGAATGCATTTACTTCCTGTGGCTCAAACGCCAGAGAGGAGTTGGAAGGCATCCAGTGCCCTTTGACAGTTGTTACAACGAACGTGAGTGCACGGTGTCTCGTGAAATAAAGCCCTAGCACCGTTGAGGCCCTCCGTTAACGCGTGCTTCTTCGCTCCTATGGCACTCCGAGGTGTTCCTGACGGGGGAAATCTGGACTTTTGCTTGAGGCCGGGGTGGGGCGAGGGGACTCACAGTTCTTGTGCCGGCGAGCTCCCGAGCGCTCCTGCTGAAGCTCCCAGCAAGGAACTGAGAGCAGCAGGCCTCACACGCGTAAACTCAGACTTCTGCTGTCACGAGTAAACTCAGACGTCTTGTGGGAGGCCTTCCGGCAGCAAAGAGAAGGTGGGCGCGAGCAGTGTACTTCAGGCAGCTTAGGACCCGCCACTGTCTCGTTTACCACGGAGGGGAATAAGGGTCGGCCAGGGTCGCCCAGCTTCAAACCGGAGCTCCTATAGGGATCCCCAGCGGTTTCTGATTACCTCAAGGAAACACAACGGGAGGAGCAGGGCCCTTCCGTGGAGGCCCGTTTGGGCACAGGGACCTCTGCGTGGGAGCTACTGGGTAAGTATGGCAGTCCCTTAGGTAGGCCTCAGGGACCAAGGCTCTCTGGCTCATGCCTAGCTGTGTAAAGAAGTGTGGCAAACGTACGTACTGCTCCTCAGGCTGGGCGCACAGCCTAGCTTTCGCTTCTATGAGAGTGCTGTCCCGAGTCTCTTCCTGGAGCCAGTCGTCAGCACGGTGCCTTTTGGCACTGCAGTTCTCTTTCAGTCAAGGAGGCCGTTCGACTGGCAAAGGGAGTCTGCGCAGCACTGCTTTCGCGAGGCTCTTTGACGACTGGGGCACTCAACCCAGGCAAGCCAGAGAGCAGTACCTTGCCCTTGCTCGGAATGTGAAGCGCTTTCTCCAGGGGCCTGTTTAGGCTAAGGTTCCTCTAGAAGCCAGGAGCCGCCGTTCCGGCACGGAGAGAAGTCATCCTGCGAAACTGGCGAACGAGCTCCTCTCCTGTGTGCCCCCAGGAGCGTCGCAGAGTTAAGGCACTCCGTGGTGGAGTCTGGCCTCATGGAGACCCCTGCACACCCAACTCCCCCGACGTGAAACGCTGGAACTTACCTTGAGGCCTGAGGTCACCTTTCGTTTGGCCGGAGCTGAACATGTAGTGCCGTGGGAGGAGTTTCTAGCAAGGTATTGCCAGCACGGTTTTCCGCTTTGAGAGAACACGCAGCCTCGGCCCACAACGACAATCCTGCCGTGCAGAGACGTCGGGCCGCTAGTGCTGTTCGGGCAGCTTTGAAGCCAAGCGCACGGCGCCTCCAAACGGGGAGAAAGCGTACTCTCCCATCCGCGCCCCACTTTCAAGCTGAATGACGCAGCATGTTTCTCGGGAGGCTCTGCCGAGCTATCTAGTACAAGGGAGAGAGTGCCTGCCTCTGCCGAGAAAGGTTTTGACGTGGGGATGGCTGGACGTGCGGAAGAGCGTTCCCCAGGCCGTGCCAGGTTTAGGCTTTGGTGATTCTGGATGTTCCCAAGGGTCCAGAATTGTCCCTGGGAAAGCTGTCCTTTTTCTCTTTCTCCGGCTGGAAGTAAACATCTGACCACCGACTGCCGTACGCAGGCGTCCTGGGGGAGCCCCCCCCTCCCCGGTTTCCTTTGGGACGCACATTGGTGTCTCACAGAAGAGCCCACATTCCCAATTGGGGGCACACCAGCGTGGAATGTAAGGCTGTTTAGAACGGCGTACCTTGAGGCCGTGTGAAGGCCGTACAAACGAGAGCTTTCGAGCGAACAGGGCAGCGGTTCGCCATCGTCGTTGCACGTTCACGGAGCTTAATCAAACGAATGCATTTACTTCCTGTGGCTCAAACGCCAGAGAGGAGTTGGAAGGCATCCAGTGCCCTTTGACAGTTGTTACAACGAACGTGAGTGCACGGTGTCTCGTGAAATAAAGCCCTAGCACCGTTGAGGCCCTCCGTTAACGCGTGCTTCTTCGCTCCTATGGCACTCCGAGGTGTTCCTGACGGGGGAAATCTGGACTTTTGCTTGAGGCCGGGGTGGGGCGAGGGGACTCACAGTTCTTGTGCCGGCGAGCTCCCGAGCGCTCCTGCTGAAGCTCCCAGCAAGGAACTGAGAGCAGCAGGCCTCACACGCGTAAACTCAGACTTCTGCTGTCACGAGTAAACTCAGACGTCTTGTGGGAGGCCTTCCGGCAGCAAAGAGAAGGTGGGCGCGAGCAGTGTACTTCAGGCAGCTTAGGACCCGCCACTGTCTCGTTTACCACGGAGGGGAATAAGGGTCGGCCAGGGTCGCCCAGCTTCAAACCGGAGCTCCTATAGGGATCCCCAGCGGTTTCTGATTACCTCAAGGAAACACAACGGGAGGAGCAGGGCCCTTCCGTGGAGGCCCGTTTGGGCACAGGGACCTCTGCGTGGGAGCTACTGGGTAAGTATGGCAGTCCCTTAGGTAGGCCTCAGGGACCAAGGCTCTCTGGCTCATGCCTAGCTGTGTAAAGAAGTGTGGCAAACGTACGTACTGCTCCTCAGGCTGGGCGCACAGCCTAGCTTTCGCTTCTATGAGAGTGCTGTCCCGAGTCTCTTCCTGGAGCCAGTCGTCAGCACGGTGCCTTTTGGCACTGCAGTTCTCTTTCAGTCAAGGAGGCCGTTCGACTGGCAAAGGGAGTCTGCGCAGCACTGCTTTCGCGAGGCTCTTTGACGACTGGGGCACTCAACCCAGGCAAGCCAGAGAGCAGTACCTTGCCCTTGCTCGGAATGTGAAGCGCTTTCTCCAGGGGCCTGTTTAGGCTAAGGTTCCTCTAGAAGCCAGGAGCCGCCGTTCCGGCACGGAGAGAAGTCATCCTGCGAAACTGGCGAACGAGCTCCTCTCCTGTGTGCCCCCAGGAGCGTCGCAGAGTTAAGGCACTCCGTGGTGGAGTCTGGCCTCATGGAGACCCCTGCACACCCAACTCCCCCGACGTGAAACGCTGGAACTTACCTTGAGGCCTGAGGTCACCTTTCGTTTGGCCGGAGCTGAACATGTAGTGCCGTGGGAGGAGTTTCTAGCAAGGTATTGCCAGCACGGTTTTCCGCTTTGAGAGAACACGCAGCCTCGGCCCACAACGACAATCCTGCCGTGCAGAGACGTCGGGCCGCTAGTGCTGTTCGGGCAGCTTTGAAGCCAAGCGCACGGCGCCTCCAAACGGGGAGAAAGCGTACTCTCCCATCCGCGCCCCACTTTCAAGCTGAATGACGCAGCATGTTTCTCGGGAGGCTCTGCCGAGCTATCTAGTACAAGGGAGAGAGTGCCTGCCTCTGCCGAGAAAGGTTTTGACGTGGGGATGGCTGGACGTGCGGAAGAGCGTTCCCCAGGCCGTGCCAGGTTTAGGCTTTGGTGATTCTGGATGTTCCCAAGGGTCCAGAATTGTCCCTGGGAAAGCTGTCCTTTTTCTCTTTCTCCGGCTGGAAGTAAACATCTGACCACCGACTGCCGTACGCAGGCGTCCTGGGGGAGCCCCCCCCTCCCCGGTTTCCTTTGGGACGCACATTGGTGTCTCACAGAAGAGCCCACATTCCCAATTGGGGGCACACCAGCGTGGAATGTAAGGCTGTTTAGAACGGCGTACCTTGAGGCCGTGTGAAGGCCGTACAAACGAGAGCTTTCGAGCGAACAGGGCAGCGGTTCGCCATCGTCGTTGCACGTTCACGGAGCTTAATCAAACGAATGCATTTACTTCCTGTGGCTCAAACGCCAGAGAGGAGTTGGAAGGCATCCAGTGCCCTTTGACAGTTGTTACAACGAACGTGAGTGCACGGTGTCTCGTGAAATAAAGCCCTAGCACCGTTGAGGCCCTCCGTTAACGCGTGCTTCTTCGCTCCTATGGCACTCCGAGGTGTTCCTGACGGGGGAAATCTGGACTTTTGCTTGAGGCCGGGGTGGGGCGAGGGGACTCACAGTTCTTGTGCCGGCGAGCTCCCGAGCGCTCCTGCTGAAGCTCCCAGCAAGGAACTGAGAGCAGCAGGCCTCACACGCGTAAACTCAGACTTCTGCTGTCACGAGTAAACTCAGACGTCTTGTGGGAGGCCTTCCGGCAGCAAAGAGAAGGTGGGCGCGAGCAGTGTACTTCAGGCAGCTTAGGACCCGCCACTGTCTCGTTTACCACGGAGGGGAATAAGGGTCGGCCAGGGTCGCCCAGCTTCAAACCGGAGCTCCTATAGGGATCCCCAGCGGTTTCTGATTACCTCAAGGAAACACAACGGGAGGAGCAGGGCCCTTCCGTGGAGGCCCGTTTGGGCACAGGGACCTCTGCGTGGGAGCTACTGGGTAAGTATGGCAGTCCCTTAGGTAGGCCTCAGGGACCAAGGCTCTCTGGCTCATGCCTAGCTGTGTAAAGAAGTGTGGCAAACGTACGTACTGCTCCTCAGGCTGGGCGCACAGCCTAGCTTTCGCTTCTATGAGAGTGCTGTCCCGAGTCTCTTCCTGGAGCCAGTCGTCAGCACGGTGCCTTTTGGCACTGCAGTTCTCTTTCAGTCAAGGAGGCCGTTCGACTGGCAAAGGGAGTCTGCGCAGCACTGCTTTCGCGAGGCTCTTTGACGACTGGGGCACTCAACCCAGGCAAGCCAGAGAGCAGTACCTTGCCCTTGCTCGGAATGTGAAGCGCTTTCTCCAGGGGCCTGTTTAGGCTAAGGTTCCTCTAGAAGCCAGGAGCCGCCGTTCCGGCACGGAGAGAAGTCATCCTGCGAAACTGGCGAACGAGCTCCTCTCCTGTGTGCCCCCAGGAGCGTCGCAGAGTTAAGGCACTCCGTGGTGGAGTCTGGCCTCATGGAGACCCCTGCACACCCAACTCCCCCGACGTGAAACGCTGGAACTTACCTTGAGGCCTGAGGTCACCTTTCGTTTGGCCGGAGCTGAACATGTAGTGCCGTGGGAGGAGTTTCTAGCAAGGTATTGCCAGCACGGTTTTCCGCTTTGAGAGAACACGCAGCCTCGGCCCACAACGACAATCCTGCCGTGCAGAGACGTCGGGCCGCTAGTGCTGTTCGGGCAGCTTTGAAGCCAAGCGCACGGCGCCTCCAAACGGGGAGAAAGCGTACTCTCCCATCCGCGCCCCACTTTCAAGCTGAATGACGCAGCATGTTTCTCGGGAGGCTCTGCCGAGCTATCTAGTACAAGGGAGAGAGTGCCTGCCTCTGCCGAGAAAGGTTTTGACGTGGGGATGGCTGGACGTGCGGAAGAGCGTTCCCCAGGCCGTGCCAGGTTTAGGCTTTGGTGATTCTGGATGTTCCCAAGGGTCCAGAATTGTCCCTGGGAAAGCTGTCCTTTTTCTCTTTCTCCGGCTGGAAGTAAACATCTGACCACCGACTGCCGTACGCAGGCGTCCTGGGGGAGCCCCCCGCCTCCCCGGTTTCCTTTGGGACGCACATTGGTGTCTCACAGAAGAGCCCACATTCCCAATTGGGGGCACACCAGCGTGGAATGTAAGGCTGTTTAGAACGGCGTACCTTGAGGCCGTGTGAAGGCCGTACAAACGAGAGCTTTCGAGCGAACAGGGCAGCGGTTCGCCATCGTCGTTGCACGTTCACGGAGCTTAATCAAACGAATGCATTTACTTCCTGTGGCTCAAACGCCAGAGAGGAGTTGGAAGGCATCCAGTGCCCTTTGACAGTTGTTACAACGAACGTGAGTGCACGGTGTCTCGTGAAATAAAGCCCTAGCACCGTTGAGGCCCTCCGTTAACGCGTGCTTCTTCGCTCCTATGGCACTCCGAGGTGTTCCTGACGGGGGAAATCTGGACTTTTGCTTGAGGCCGGGGTGGGGCGAGGGGACTCACAGTTCTTGTGCCGGCGAGCTCCCGAGCGCTCCTGCTGAAGCTCCCAGCAAGGAACTGAGAGCAGCAGGCCTCACACGCGTAAACTCAGACTTCTGCTGTCACGAGTAAACTCAGACGTCTTGTGGGAGGCCTTCCGGCAGCAAAGAGAAGGTGGGCGCGAGCAGTGTACTTCAGGCAGCTTAGGACCCGCCACTGTCTCGTTTACCACGGAGGGGAATAAGGGTCGGCCAGGGTCGCCCAGCTTCAAACCGGAGCTCCTATAGGGATCCCCAGCGGTTTCTGATTACCTCAAGGAAACACAACGGGAGGAGCAGGGCCCTTCCGTGGAGGCCCGTTTGGGCACAGGGACCTCTGCGTGGGAGCTACTGGGTAAGTATGGCAGTCCCTTAGGTAGGCCTCAGGGACCAAGGCTCTCTGGCTCATGCCTAGCTGTGTAAAGAAGTGTGGCAAACGTACGTACTGCTCCTCAGGCTGGGCGCACAGCCTAGCTTTCGCTTCTATGAGAGTGCTGTCCCGAGTCTCTTCCTGGAGCCAGTCGTCAGCACGGTGCCTTTTGGCACTGCAGTTCTCTTTCAGTCAAGGAGGCCGTTCGACTGGCAAAGGGAGTCTGCGCAGCACTGCTTTCGCGAGGCTCTTTGACGACTGGGGCACTCAACCCAGGCAAGCCAGAGAGCAGTACCTTGCCCTTGCTCGGAATGTGAAGCGCTTTCTCCAGGGGCCTGTTTAGGCTAAGGTTCCTCTAGAAGCCAGGAGCCGCCGTTCCGGCACGGAGAGAAGTCATCCTGCGAAACTGGCGAACGAGCTCCTCTCCTGTGTGCCCCCAGGAGCGTCGCAGAGTTAAGGCACTCCGTGGTGGAGTCTGGCCTCATGGAGACCCCTGCACACCCAACTCCCCCGACGTGAAACGCTGGAACTTACCTTGAGGCCTGAGGTCACCTTTCGTTTGGCCGGAGCTGAACATGTAGTGCCGTGGGAGGAGTTTCTAGCAAGGTATTGCCAGCACGGTTTTCCGCTTTGAGAGAACACGCAGCCTCGGCCCACAACGACAATCCTGCCGTGCAGAGACGTCGGGCCGCTAGTGCTGTTCGGGCAGCTTTGAAGCCAAGCGCACGGCGCCTCCAAACGGGGAGAAAGCGTACTCTCCCATCCGCGCCCCACTTTCAAGCTGAATGACGCAGCATGTTTCTCGGGAGGCTCTGCCGAGCTATCTAGTACAAGGGAGAGAGTGCCTGCCTCTGCCGAGAAAGGTTTTGACGTGGGGATGGCTGGACGTGCGGAAGAGCGTTCCCCAGGCCGTGCCAGGTTTAGGCTTTGGTGATTCTGGATGTTCCCAAGGGTCCAGAATTGTCCCTGGGAAAGCTGTCCTTTTTCTCTTTCTCCGGCTGGAAGTAAACATCTGGCCACCGACTGCCGTACGCAGGCGTCCTGGGGGATCCCCCCGCCTCCCCGGTTTCCTTTGGGACGCACATTGGTGTCTCACAGAAGAGCCCACATTCCCAATTGGGGGCACACCAGCGTGGAATGTAAGGCTGTTTAGAACGGCGTACCTTGAGGCCGTGTGAAGGCCGTACAAACGAGAGCTTTCGAGCGAACAGGGCAGCGCTTCGCCATCGTCGTTGCACGTTCACGGAGCTTAATCAAACGAATGCATTTACATCCTGTGGCTCAAACGCCAGAGAGGAGTTGGAAGGCATCCAGTGCCCTTTGACAGTTGTTGCAACGAACGTGAGTGCACGGTGTCTCGTGAAATACCTTACACGGTTGAAGCGTTCCGTTAACGCATGCCCCTCCGCTCCCTCTGGCACTCCGAGGTGTTCCTAACGGGGGAAACCTGGACTTTTGCTTGAGGCCGGGGTGGGGCGGGGGGACTCACAGTTCTTTTGCCGGCGGGCTCCAGAGCGCTCCTGCTGAAGCTCCCAGCAAGGAACTGAGGGAGAGCCGCAGGCCTCACACGAGTAAACTCAGACTTCTTATGGGAGACCTGCGGGCAGCAAAGAGAAGGTGGGTGCGAGGAGTGTGCTTCAGGCAGCTTAGGACCCGCCCCTGTCTCGTCTGCCACGGAGGGGAATAAGGGTCGGCCAGGGTCGCCCAGCTTCAAACCTGAGCTCACGTAGGGATCCTCAGCGGTTTCTGATTACCTCAAGGAAACACAACGGGAGGAACAGGGCCCTTCCGTGTAGGCACTTTTGGGCACAGGGACCTCTGCGTGGGATCTCCTGGGTAAGTATGGCAGTCCCTTAGGGAGGCCTCAGTGACCAAGGCTCTCTGGCTCATGCCTAGCTGTGTAAAGAAGTGTGGCAAACGTACGTACTGCTCCTCAGGCTGGGCGCACAGCCTAGCTTTCGCTTCTATGCGAGTGCTGTCCCGAGTCTCTTCCTGGAGCCCGTCGTCAGCACGGTGTCTTTTGGCACTGCAGTTGTCTTTCAGTCAAGGAGGCCGTTCGACCGGCAAAGGGAGTCCGCCCAGCGCTGCTTTCGCGAGTCTCTTTGACGACGGGGGCACTCCACCTAGGCAACCCAGAGAGGAGTACACTGCCCTAGCTACGAATGTGAAGAGCTGTCTCCAGGGGCCTGCTTACACGAAGGTTCCTCAGAAGCCAGAGGCCGCCGTTCCGGCACGGAGAGAGGTCATCATGCGAAACTGGTGAATGGGCTCCTATCCTGTGTGTCCCCAGGAGCGTCGCAGGGTTAAGGCATTCCGTGGTGGAGTATGGCCTCATTGGAGACCCCTGCACACCCAACTCCCCTGACGTGAAACACTGGAACTCAACCCTGAGGCCCGAGGTCACCTTCCACTTGGCCGCAGCTGAACCTGGGGTGCCGTGGGAGGAGTTCTTAGAAAGGAATTGCCAGCACGGTTTTCGCTTTGGGAGAACACGCAGCCTTGGCCCACAACGACAATCCTGCCGTGCAGAGACGTCGGGCCGCTAGTGCTGTTCGGGCCGCTTTGAAGCCAAGCGCAAGGCGCCTCCAAACGGGGAGAAAGCGTACTCTCCCATCCGCGTCCCACTTTCAAGCTGAATGACGCAGCATGCTTCTCGGAAGGCTCTGCCGAGCTATGTAGTACAAGGGAGAGAGGGCCTGCCTCTGCCGAGAAAGGTTTTGACGCGGGGATTGCTGGACATGCGGAAGAGCGTTCCCCAGGCCGTGCCAAGTTTAGGCTTTGGTGATTCTGGATGGTCCCAAGGGGGCAGAATTGTCCCTGGCAAAGCTGTCCTTTTTCTCTTTCTCCGGCTGGAAGTAAACATCTGGCAACCGACTGCCGTAGGCAAACGTCCTGGGGGAGCCCCCCGGTTTCCTTTGGGACGCACATTGGTGTTTCACAGAAGATCCCCAATTCCTAATTGGGGGCACAGCAGCGTGGAATGTAAGGCTGTTTAGAACTGCGTACCTTGAGGCCGTGTGAAGGCCGTACAAACGAGAGCTTTCGAGTGAACAGGGCAGCGCTTCGCCATCATCGTTGCACCTTCACGGAGCTTAGTCGAACGAACGCGTTTCCTTCCTGTGGCTCAAACACAGCCGAGGAGTTGGAAGGCATCCAGTGCCCTTTGACAGTTGTTACAACGAACGTGAGTGCACAGTGTCTCGTGAAATACCTTACACGGTTGAAGCGTTCCGTTAACGCATGCCCCTCCGCTCCCTCTGGCACTCCGAGGTGTTCCTAACGGGGGAAACCTGGACTTTTGCTTGAGGCCGGGTTGGAGCGGGGGGACTCACAGTTCTTTTGCCGGCGGGCTCCAGAGCGCTCCTGCTGAAGCTCCCAGCAAGGAACTGAGAGAGAGCCGCAGGCCTCACACGAGTAAACTCAGACTTCTTCTGTCACGAGTAAACTCAGATTTCTTATGGGAGGCCTTCCGGCAGCAAAGAGAAGGTGGGCGCGAGGAGTGTGCTTCAGGCAGCTTAGGACCCGCCCCTGTCTCGTCTGCCACGGAGGGGAATAAGGGTCGGCCAGGGTCGCCCAGCTTCAAACCTGAGCTCACGTAGGGATCCTCAGCGGTTTCTGATTACCTCAAGGAAACACAACGGGAGGAACAGGGCCCTTCCGTGGAGGCACTTTTGGGCACAGGGACCTCTGCGTGGGATCTACTGGGTAAGTATGGCAGTCCCTTAGGTAGGCCTCAGGGACCAAGGCTCTCTGGCTCATGCCTAGCTGTGTAAAGAAGTGTGGCAAACGTACGTACTGCTCCTCAGGCTGGGCGCACAGCCTAGCTTTCGCTTCTATGCGAGTGCTGTCCCGAGTCTCTTCCTGGAGCCCGTCGTCAGCACGGTGTCTTTTGGCACTGCAGTTGTCTTTCAGTCAAGGAGGCCGTTCGACCGGCAAAGGGAGTCCGCCCAGCGCTGCTTTCGCGAGTCTCTTTGACGACGGGGGCACTCCACCTAGGCAACCCAGAGAGGAGTACACTGCCCTAGCTACGAATGTGAAGAGCTGTCTCCAGGGGCCTGCTTACACGAAGGTTCCTCAGAAGCCAGAGGCCGCCGTTCCAGCACGGAGAGAGGTCATCATGCGAAACTGGTGAATGGGCTCCTATCCTGTGTGTCCCCAGGAGCGTCGCAGGGTTAAGGCACTCCGTGGTGGAGTATGGCCTCATTGGAGACCCCTGCACACCCAACTCCCCTGACGTGAAACACTGGAACTCAACCTTGAGGCCCGAGGTCACCTTCCACTTGGCCGCAGCTGAACCTGGGGTGCCGTGGGAGGAGTTCTTAGAAAGGAATTGCCAGCACGGTTTTCGCTTTGGGAGAACACGCAGCCTTGGCCCACAACGACAATCCTGCCGTGCAGAGACGTCGGGCCGCTAGTGCTGTTCGGGCCGCTTTGAAGCCAAGCGCAAGGCGCCTCCAAACGGGGAGAAAGCGTACTCTCCCATCCGCGCCCCACTTTCAAGCTGAATGACGCAGCATGCTTCTCGGAAGGCTCTGCCGAGCTATGTAGTACAAGGGAGAGAGGGCCTGCCTCTGCCGAGAAAGGTTTTGACGCGGGGATTGCTGGACATGCGGAAGAGCGTTCCCCAGGCCGTGCCAAGTTTAGGCTTTGGTGATTCTGGATGGTCCCAAGGGGGCAGAATTGTCTCTGGGAAAGCTGTCCTTTTTCTCTTTCTCCGGCTGGTAGTAAACATCTGGCAACCGACTGCCGTACGCAGACGTCCTGGGGGAGCCCCCCGGTTTCCTTTGGCACGCACATTGGTGTTTCACAGAAGAGCCCCAATTCCTAATTGGGGGCACAGCAGCGTGGAATGTAAGGCTGTTTAGAACTGCGTACCTTGAGGCCGTGTGAAGGCCGTACAAACGAGAGCTTTCGAGTGAACAGGGCAGCGCTTCGCCATCATCGTTGCACATTCACGGAGCTTAGTCAAACGAACGCGTTTCCTTCCTGTGGCTCAAACACAGCCGAGGAGTTGGAAGGCATACAGTGCCCTTTGACAGTTGTTACAACGAACGTGAGTGCACAGTGTCTCGTGAAATACCTTACACGGTTGAAGCGTTCCGTTAACGCATGCCCCTCCGCTCCCTCTGGCACTCCGAGGTGTTCCTAACGGGGGAAACCTGGACTTTTGCTTGAGGCCGGGGTGGGGCGGGGGGACTCACAGTTCTTTTGCCGGCGGGCTCCAGAGCGCTCCTGCTGAAGCTCCCAGCAAGGAACTGAGGGAGAGCCGCAGGCCTCACACGAGTAAACTCAGACTTCTTATGGGAGACCTGCGGGCAGCAAAGAGAAGGTGGGCGCGAGGAGTGTGCTTCAGGCAGCTTAGGAAACGCCCCTATCTCGTCTGCCACGGAGGGGAATAAGGGTCGGCCAGGGTCGCCCAGCTTCAAACCTGAGCTCACGTAGGGATCCTCAGCGGTTTCTGATTACCTCAAGGAAACACAACGGGAGGAACAGGGCCCTTCCGTGGAGGCACTTTTGGGCACAGGGACCTCTGCGTGGGATCTACTGGGTAAGTATGTCAGTCCCTTAGGGAGGCCTCCGTGACCAAGGCTCTCTGGCTCATGCCTAGCTGTGTAAAGAAGTGTGGCAAACGTACGTACTGCTCGTCAGGCTGGGCGCACAGCATAGCTTTCGCTTCTATGCGAGTGCTGTCCCGAGTCTCTTCCTGGAGCCCGTCGTCAGCACGGTGTCTTTTGGCACTGCAGTTGTCTTTCAGTCAAGGAGGCCGTTCGACCGGCAAAGGGAGTCCGCCCAGCGCTGCTTTCGCGAGTCTCTTTGACGACGGGGGCACTCCACCTAGGCAACCCAGAGAGGAGTACACTGCCCTAGCTACGAATGTGAAGAGCTGTCTCCAGGGGCCTGCTTACACGAAGGTTCCTCAGAAGCCAGAGGCCGCCGTTCCGGCACGGAGAGAGGTCATCATGCGAAACTGGTGAATGGGCTCCTATCCTGTGTGTCCCCAGGAGCGTCGCAGGGTTAAGGCACTCCGTGGTGGAGTATGGCCTCATTGGAGACCCCTGCACACCCAACTCCCCTGACGTGAAACACTGGAACTCAACCTTGAGGCCCGAGGTCACCTTCCACTTGGCCGCAGCTGAACCTGGGGTGCCGTGGGAGGAGTTCTTAGAAAGGAATTGCCAGCACGGTTTTCGCTTTGGGAGAACACGCAGCCTTGGCCCACAACGACAATCCTGCCGTGCAGAGACGTCGGGCCGCTAGTGCTGTTCGGGCCGCTTTGAAGCCAAGCGCAAGGCGCCTCCAAACGGGGAGAAAGCGTACTCTCCCATCCGCGCCCCACTTTCAAGCTGAATGACGCAGCATGCTTCTCGGAAGGCTCTGCCGAGCTATGTAGTACAAGGGAGAGAGGGCCTGCCTCTGCCGAGAAAGGTTTTGACGCGGGGATTGCTGGACATGCGGAAGAGCGTTCCCCAGGCCGTGCCAAGTTTAGGCTTTGGTGATTCTGGATGGTCCCAAGGGGGCAGAATTGTCCCTGGGAAAGCTGTCCTTTTTCTCTTTCTCCGGCTGGTAGTAAACATCTGGCAACCGACTGCCGTACGCAGACGTCCTGGGGGAGCCCCCCGGTTTCCTTTGGGACGCACATTGGTGTTTCACAGAAGAGCCCCAATTCCTAATTGGGGGCACAGCAGCGTGGAATGTAAGGCTGTTTAGAACTGCGTACCTTGAGGCCGTGTGAAGGCCGTACAAACGAGAGCTTTCGAGTGAACAGGGCAGCGCTTCGCCATCATCGTTGCACCTTCACGGAGCTTAGTCGAACGAACGCGTTTCCTTCCTGTGGCTCAAACACAGCCGTGGAGTTGGAAGGCATACCGTGCCCTTTGATAGTTGTTACAACGAACGTGAGTGCACAGTGTCTCGTGAAATACCTTACACGGTTGAAGCGTTCCGTTAACGCATGCCCCTCCGCTCCCTCTGGCACTCCGAGGTGTTCCTAACGGGGGAAACCTGGACTTTTGTTTGAGGCCGGGGTGGGGCGGGGGGACTAACAGTTCTTTTGCCGGCGGGCTCCAGAGCGCTCCTGCTGAAGCTCCCAGCAAGGAACTGAGAGAGAGCCGCAGGCCTCACACGAGTAAACTCAGACTTCTTCTGTCACGAGTAAACTCAGACTTCTTATGGGAGGCCTTTCGGCAGCAAAGAGAAGGTGGGCGCGAGGAGTGTGCTTCAGGCAGCTTAGGACCCGCCCCTGTCTCGTCTGCCACGGAGGGGAATAAGGGTCGGCCAGGGTCGCCCAGCTTCAAACCTGAGCTCACTTAGGGATCCTCAGCGGTTTCTGATTACCTCAAGGAAACACAACGGGAGGAACAAGGCCCTTCCGTGGAGGCACTTTTGGGCACAGGGACCTCTGCGTGGGATCTACTGGGTAAGTATGGCAGTCCCTTAGGTAGGCCTCCGTGACCAAGGCTCTCTGGCTCATGCCTAGCTGTGTAAAGAAGTGTGGCAAACGTACGTACTGCTCCTAAGGCTGGGCGCACAGCCTAGCTTTCGCTTCTATGCGAGTGCTGTCCCGAGTCTCTTCCTGGAGCCCGTCGTCAGCACGGTGTCTTTTGGCACTGCAGTTGTCTTTCAGTCAAGGAGGCCGTTCGACCGGCAAAGGGAGTCCGCCCAGCGCTGCTTTCGCGAGTCTCTTTGACGACGGGGGCACTCCACCTAGGCAACCCAGAGAGGAGTACACTGCCCTAGCTACGAATGTGAAGAGCTGTCTCCAGGGGCCTGCTTACACGAAGGTTCCTCAGAAGCCAGAGGCCGCCGTTCCGGCACGGAGAGAGGTCATCATGCGAAACTGGTGAATGGGCTCCTATCCTGTGTGTCCCCAGGAGCGTCGCAGGGTTAAGGCACTCCGTGGTGGAGTATGGCCTCATTGGAGACCCCTGCACACCCAACTCCCCTGACGTGAAACACTGGAACTCAACCTTGAGGCCCGAGGTCACCTTCCACTTGGCCGCAGCTGAACCTGGGGTGCCGTGGGAGGAGTTCTTAGAAAGGAATTGCCAGCACGGTTTTCGCTTTGGGAGAACACGCAGCCTTGGCCCACAACGACAATCCTGCCGTGCAGAGACGTCGGGCCGCTAGTGCTGTTCGGGCCGCTTTGAAGCCAAGCGCAAGGCGCCTCCAAACGGGGAGAAAGCGTACTCTCCCATCCGCGTCCCACTTTCAAGCTGAATGACGCAGCATGCTTCTCGGAAGGCTCTGCCGAGCTATGTAGTACAAGGGAGAGAGGGCCTGCCTCTGCCGAGAAAGGTTTTGACGCGGGGATTGCTGGACATGCGGAAGAGCGTTCCCCAGGCCGTGCCAAGTTTAGGCTTTGGTGATTCTGGATGGTCCCAAGGGGGCAGAATTGTCCCTGGGAAAGCTGTCCTTTTTCTCTTTCTCCGGCTGGAAGTAAACATCTGGAAACCGACTGCCGTACGCAGACGTCCTGGGGGAGCCCCCCGGTTTCCTTTGGGACGCACATTGGTGTTTCACAGAAGAGCCCCAATTCCTAATTGGGGGCACAGCAGCGTGGAATGTAAGGCTGTTTAGAACTGCGTACCTTGAGGCCGTGTGAAGGCCGTACAAACGAGAGCTTTCGAGTGAACAGGGCAGCGCTTCGCCATCATCGTTGCACATTCACGGAGCTTAGTCGAACGAACGCGTTTCCTTCCTGTGGCTCAAACACAGCCGAGGAGTTGGAAGGCATCCAGTGCCCTTTGACAGTTGTTACAACGAACGTGAGTGCACAGTGTCTCGTGAAATACCTTACACGGTTGAAGCGTTCCGTTAACGCATGCCCCTCCGCTCCCTCTGGCACTCCGAGGTGTTCCTAACGGGGGAAACCTGGACTTTTGCTTGAGGCCGGGGTGGGGCGGGGGGACTCACAGTTCTTTTGCCGGCGGGCTCCAGAGCGCTCCTGCTGAAGCTCCCAGCAAGGAACTGAGAGAGAGCCGCAGGCCTCACACGAGTAAACTCAGACTTCTTCTGTCACGAGTAAACTCAGACTTCTTATGGGAGGCCTTCCGGCAGCAAAGAGAAGGTGGGCGCGAGGAGTGTGCTTCAGGCAGCTTAGGACCCGCCCCTGTCTCGTCTGCCACGGAGGGGAATAAGGGTCGGCCTTGGTCGCCCAGCTTCAAACCTGAGCTCACTTAGGGATCCTCAGCGGTTTCTGATTACCTCAAGGAAACACAACGGGAGGAACAGGGCCCTTCCGTGAAGGCACTTTTGGGCACAGGGACCTCTGCGTGGGATCTACTGGGTAAGTATGGCAGTCCCTTAAAGAGGCCTCCGTGACCAAGGCTCTCTGGCTCATGCCTAGCTGTGTAAAGAAGTGTGGCAAACGTACGTACTGCTCCTCAGGCTGGGCGCACAGCCTAGCTTTCGCTTCTATGCGAGTGCTGTCCCGAGTCTCTTCCTGGAGCCCGTCGTCAGCACGGTGTCTTTTGGCACTGCAGCTCTCTTTCAGTCAAGGAGGCCGTTCGACCGTCCAAGGGAGTCCGCCCAGCGCTGCTTTCGCGAGTCTCTTTGACGACGGGGGCACTCCACCTAGGCAACCCCGAGAGCAGTACACGGCCCTAGCTACGAATGTGAAGAGCTGTCTCCAGGGGCCTGCTTACACGAAGGTTCCTCAAAAGCCGGAGGCCGCCGTTCCGGCACGGAGAGAGGTCATCATGCGAAACTGGTGAATGGGCTCCTACCCTGTGTGTCCCCAGGAGCGTCGCAGGGTTAAGGCACTCCGTGGTGGAGTACGGCCTCATTGGAGACCCCTGCACACCCAGCTCCCCTGACGTGAAACACTGGAACTCAACCTTGAGGCCCGAGGTCACCTTTCACTTGGCCGGAGCTGCACCTGGGGTGCCATGGGAGGAGTTCCTAGAAAGGGATTGACAGCACGGTTCTCGCTTTGGGAGAACACGCAGCCTTGGCCCACAAGGACAATCCTGCCGCGCAGAGACGTCGGGCCGCTAGTGCTGTTCGGGCCGCTTTGAAGCCAAGCGCAAGGCGCCTCCAAACGGGGAGAAAGCGTACTCTCCCATCCGCGTCCCACTTTCAAGCTGAATGACGCAGCATGTTTCTCGGAAGGCTCTGCCGAGCTATGTAGTACAAGGGAGAGAGTGCCTGCCTCTGCCGAGAAAGGTTTTGACGTGGGGATTGCTGGACGTGCGGAAGAGCGTTCCCCAGGCCGTGCCAAGTTTAGGCTTTGGTGATTCTGGATGGTCCCAAGGGGGCAGAATTGTCCCTGGCAAAGCTGTCCTTTTCCTCTTTCTCCGGCTGGAAGTAAACATCTGGCAACCGACTGCCGTAGGCAGACGTCCTGGGGGAGCCCCCCGGTTTCCTTTGGCACGCACATTGGTGTTTCACAGAAGAGCCCCAATTCCTAATTGGGGGCACAGCGGCATGGAATGTAAGGCTGTCTAGAACGGCGCGCCTCGAGGCCGTGGGAAGGCCGTACAAACGAGAGCTTTCGAGCGAACAGGGCAGCGCTTCGCCATCATCGTTGCACATTCACGGAGCTTAGTCAAACGAACGCGTTTCCTTCCTGTGGCTCAAACACAGCCGAGGAGGTGGAAGGCATACAGTGCCCTTTGACAGTTGTTACAACGAACGTGAGTGCACAGTGTCTCGTGAAATACCTTACACGGTTGAAGCGTTCCGTTAACGCATGCCCCTCCGCTCCCTCCCTCTGGCACTCCGAGGTGTTCCTAACGGGGGAAACCTGGACTTTTGCTTGAGGCCGGGGTGGAGCGGGGGGACTCACAGTTCTTTTGCCGGCGGGCTCCAGAGCGCTCCTGCTGAAGCTCCCAGCAAGGAACTGAGCGAGAGCCGCAGGCCTCACACGAGTAAACTCAGACTTCTGCTGTCACGAGTAGGCTGAGACTTCTTATGGGAGGCCTTCCGGCAGCAAAGAGAAGGTGGGCGCGAGGAGTGTGCTTCAGGCAGCTTAGGATCCGCCCCTGTCTCGTCGGCCACGGAAGGGAATAAGGGTCGGCCAGGGTCGCCCAGCTTCAAACCTGAGCTCACATAGGGATACTCAGCGGTTTCTGATTACCTCAAGGAAACACAACGGGAGGAACAGGGCCCTTCCGTGGAGGCACTTTGGGGCACAGGGACCTCTGCGTGGGATCTACGGGGTAAGTATGGCAGTACCTTAGGTGGGCCTCAGTGACCAAGGCTCTCTGGCTCATGCCTAGCTGTGTAAAGAAGTGTGGCAAACGTACGTACTGCTCCTCAGGCTGGGCCCACAGCCTAGCTTTCGCTTCTCTGAGAGTGCTGTCCCGAGTCTCTTCCTGGAGCCCGTCGTCAGCACGGTGTCTTTTGGCACTGCAGCTCTCTTTCAGTCAAGGAGGCCGTTCGACCGGCCAAGGGAGTCCGCCCAGCGCTGCTTTCGCGAGTCTCTTTGACGACGGGGGCACTCCACCTAGGCAACCCCGAGAGCAGTACACGGCCCTAGCTACGAATGTGAAGAGCTCTCTCCAGGGGCCTGCTTACACGAAGGTTCCTCAGAAGCCGGAGGCCCCTGTTCCGGCACGGAGAGAGGTCATCATGCGAAACTGGTGAATGGGCTCCTACCCTGTGTGTCCCCAGGAGCGTCGCAGGGTTAAGGCACTCCGTGGTGGAGTATGGCCTCATTGGAGACCCCTGCACACCCAACTCCCCTGACGTGAAACAGTGGAACTCAACCTTGAGACCCGAGGTCACCTTTCACTTGGCCGGAGCTGCACCTGGGGTGCCGTGGGAGGAGTTTCTAGAAAGGGATTGCCAGCACGGTTCTCACTTTGGAGAACACACAGCCTTGGCCCACAAGGACAATCCTGCCGCGCAGAGACGTCGGACCGCTAGTGCTGTTCGGGCCGCTTTGAAGCCAAGCGCAAGGCCCCTCCAAACGGGGAGAAAGCGTACTCTCCCATCCGCGTCCCACTTTCAAGCTGAATGACGCAGCATGTTTCTCGGAAGGCTCTGCCGAGCTATGTAGTACAAGGGAGAGAGTGCCTGCCTCTGCCGAGAAAGGTTTTGACGTGGGGATTGCTGGACATGCGGAAGAGCGTTCCCCAGGCCGTGCCAAGTTTAGGCTTTGGTGATTCTGGATGGTCCCAAGGGGGCAGAATTGTCCCTGGCAAAGCTGTCCTTTTCCTCTTTCTCCGGCTGGAAGTAAACATCTGGCAACAGACTGCCGTAGGCAGACGTCCTGAGGGAGCCCCCCGGTTTCCTTTGGCACGCACATTGGTGTTTCACAGAAGAGCCCCAATTCCTAATTGGAGGCACAGCGGCATGGAATGTAAGGCTGTCTAGAACGGCGCGCCTCGAGGCCGTGGGAAGGCCGTACAAACGAGAGCTTTTGAGCGAACAGGGCAGCGCTTCGCCATCATCGTTGCACATTCACGGAGCTTAGTCAAACGAACGCGTTTCCTTCCTGTGGCTCAAACACAGCCGAGGAGGTGGAAGGCATACAGTGCCCTTTGACAGTTGTTACAACGAACGTGAGTGCACAGTGTCTCGTGAAATACCTTACACGGTTGAAGCGTTCCGTTAACGCATGCCCCTCCGCTCCCTCCCTCTGGCACTCCGAGGTGTTCCTAACGGGGGAAACCTGGACTTTTGCTTGAGGCCGGGGTGGGGCAGGGGGACTCACAGTTCTTTTGCCGGCGGGCTCCAGAGCGCTCCTGCTGAAGCTCCCAGCAAGGAACTGAGAGAGAGCCGCAGGCCTCACACGAGTAAACTCAGACTTCTGCTGTCACGAGTAGGCTGAGACTTCTTATGGGAGGCTTTCCGGCAGCAAAGAGAAGGTGGGCGCGAGGAGTGTGCTTCAGGCAGCTTAGGACCCGCCCCTGTCTCGTCGGCCACGGAAGGGAATAAGGGTCGGCCAGGGTCGCCCAGCTTCAAACCTGAGCTCACATAGGGATCCTCAGCGGTTTCTGATTACCTCAAGGAAACACAACGGGAGGAACAGGGCCCTTCCGTGGAGGCACTTTGGGGCGCAGGGACCTCTGCGTGGGATCTACGGGGTAAGTATGGCAGTACCTTAGGTGGGCCTCAGTGACCAAGGCTCTCTGGCTCATGCCTAGCTGTGTAAAGAAGTGTGGCAAACGTACGTACTGCTCCTCAGGCTGGGCCCACAGCCTAGCTTTCGCTTCTCTGAGAGTGCTGTCCCGAGTCTCTTCCTGGAGCCCGTCGTCAGCACGGTGTCTTTTGGCACTGCAGCTCTCTTTCAGTCAAGGAGGCCGTTCGACCGGCCAAGGGAGTCCGCCCAGCGCTGCTTTCGCGAGTCTCTTTGACGACGGGGGCACTCCACCTAGGCAACCCCGAGAGCAGTACACGGCCCTAGCTACGAATGTGAAGAGCTGTCTCCAGGGGCCTGCTTACACGAAGGTTCCTCAGAAGCCGGAGGCCGCCGTTCCGGCACGGAGAGAGGTCATCATGCGAAACTGGTTAATGGGCTCCTATCCTGTGTGTCCCCAGGAGCGTCGCAGGGTTAAGGCACTCCGTGGTGGAGTACGGCCTCATTGGAGACCCCTGCACACCCAGCTCCCCTGACGTGAAACACTGGAACTCAACCTTGAGGCCCGAGGTCACCTTTCACTTGGCCGGAGCTGCACCTAGGGTGCCGTGGGAGGAGTTCCTAGAAAGGGATTGCCAGCACGGTTCTCGCTTTGGGAGAACACGAAGCCTTGGCCCACAACGACAATCCTGCCGCGCAGAGACGTCGGGCCGCTAGTGCTGTTCGGGCCGCTTTGAAGCCAAGCGCAAGGCGCCTCCAAACGGGGAGAAAGCGTACTCTCCCATCCGCGTCCCACTTTCAAGCTGAATGACGCAGCATGTTTCTCGGAAGGCTCTGCCGAGCTATGTAGTACAAGGGAGAGAGTGCCTGCCTCTGCCGAGAAAGGTTTTGACGTGGGGATTGCTGGACATGCGGAAGAGCGTTCCCCAGGCCGTGCCAAGTTTAGGCTTTGGTGATTCTGGATGGTCCCAAGGGGGCAGAATTGTCCCTGGCAAAGCTGTCCTTTTCCTCTTTCTCCGGCTGGAAGTAAACATCTGGCAACAGACTGCCGTAGGCAGACGTCCTGGGGGAGCCCCCCGGTTTCCTTTGGCACGCACATTGGTGTTTCACAGAAGAGCCCCAATTCCTAATTGGGGGCACAGTGGCATGGAATGTAAGGCTGTCTAGAACGGCGCGCCTCGAGGCCGTGGGAAGGCCGTACAAACGAGAGCTTTCGAGCGAACAGGGCAGCGCTTCGCCATCATCGTTGCACATTCACGGAGCTTAGTCAAACGAACGCGTTTCCTTCCTGTGGCTCAAACACAGCCGAGGAGGTGGAAGGCATACAGTGCCCTTTGACAGTTGTTACAACGAACGTGAGTGCACAGTGTCTCGTGAAATACCTTACACGGTTGAAGCGTTCCGTTAACGCATGCCCCTCCGCTCCCTCTGGCACTCCGAGGTGTTCCTAACGGGGGAAACCTGGACTTTTGCTTGAGGCCGGGGGGGGGGGCGGGGGGACTCACAGTTCTTTTGCCGGCGGGCTCCAGAGCGCTCCTGCTGAAGCTCCCAGCAAGGAACTGAGAGAGAGCCGCAGGCCTCACACGAGTAAACTCAGACTTCTGCTGTCACTAATAGACTCAGACTTCTTATGGGAGGCCTTCCGGCAGCAAAGAGAAGGTGGGCGCGAGGAGTGTGCTTCAGGCAGCTTAGGACCCGCCCCTGTCTCGTCGGCCACGGAGGGGAATAAGGGTCGGCCAGGGTCGCCCAGCTTCAAACCTGAGCTCACATAGGGATCCTCAGCGGTTTCTGATTACCTCAAGGAAACACAACGGGAGGAACAGGGCCCTTCCGTGGAGGCACTTTGGGGCACAGGGACCTCTGCGTGGGATCTACGGGGTAAGTATGGCAGTACCTTAGGTGGGCCTCAGTGACCAAGGCTCTCTGGCTCATGCCTAGCTGTGTAAAGAAGTGTGGCAAACGTACGTACTGCTCCTCAGGCTGGGCCCACAGCCTAGCTTTCGCTTCTCTGAGAGTGCTGTCCCGAGTCTCTTCCTGGAGCCCGTCGTCAGCACGGTGTCTTTTGGCACTGCAGCTCTCTTTCAGTCAAGGAGGCCGTTCGACCGGCCAAGGGAGTCCGCCCAGCGCTGCTTTCGCGAGTCTCTTTGACGACGGGGGCACTCCACCTAGGCAACCCCGAGAGGAGTACACTGCCCTAGCTACGAATGTGAAGAGCTCTCTCCAGGGGCCTGCTTACACGAAGGTTCCTCAGAAGCCGGAGGCCGCCGTTCCGGCACGGAGAGAGGTCATCATGCGAAACTGGTGAATGGGCTCCTACCCTGTGTGTCCCCAGGAGCGTCGCAGGGTTAAGGCACTCCGTGGTGGAGTACGGCCTCATTGGAGACCCCTGCACACCCAGCTCCCCTGACGTGAAACACTGGAACTCAACCTTGAGGCCCGAGGTCACCTTTCACTTGGCCGGAGCTGCACCTGGGGTGCCGTGGGAGGAGTTCCTAGAAAGGGATTGCGAGCACGGTTCTCGCTTTGGGAGAACACGCAGCCTTGGCCCACAAGGACAATCCTGCCGCGCAGAGACGTCGGGCCGCTAGTGCTGTTCGGGCCGCTTTGAAGCCAAGCGCAAGGCGCCTCCAAACGGGGAGAAAGCGTACTCTCCCATCCGCGTCCCACTTTCAAGCTGAATGACGCAGCATGTTTCTCGGAAGGCTCTGCCGAGCTATGTAGTACAAGGGAGAGAGTGCCTGCCTCTGCCGAGAAAGGTTTTGACGTGGGGATTGCTGGACATGCGGAAGAGCGTTCCCCAGGCCGTGCCAAGTTTAGGCTTTGGTGATTCTGGATGGTCCCAAGGGGGCAGAATTGTCCCTGGCAAAGCTGTCCTTTTCCTCTTTCTCCGGCTGGAAGTAAACATCTGGCAACCGACTGCCGTAGGCAGACGTCCTGGGGAGCCCCCCGGTTTCCTTTGGCACGCACATTGGTGTTTCACAGAAGAGCCCCAATTCCTAATTGGGGGCACAGCGGCATGGAATGTAAGGCTGTCTAGAACGGCGCGCCTCGAGGCCGTGGGAAGGCCGTACAAACGAGAGCTTTCGAGCGAACAGGGCAGCGCTTCGCCATCATCGTTGCACATTCACGGAGCTTAGTCAAACGAACGCGTTTCCTTCCTGTGGCTCAAACACAGCCGAGGAGGTGGAAGGCATACAGTGCCCTTTGACAGTTGTTACAACGAACGTGAGTGCACAGTGTCTCGTGAAATACCTTACACGGTTGAAGCGTTCCGTTAACGCATGCCCCTCCGCTCCCTCTGGCACTCCGAGGTGTTCCTAACGGGGGAAACCTGGACTTTTGCTTGAGGCCGGGGTGGGGCGGGGGACTCACCGTTCTTTTGCCGGCGGGCTCCAGAGCGCTCCTGCTGAAGCTCCCAGCAAGGAACTGAGAGAGAGCCGCAGGCCTCACACGAGTAAACTCAGACTTCTGCTGTCACGAGTAAACTCAGACTTCTTATGGGAGGCCTTCCGGCAGCAAAGAGAAGGTGGGCGCGAGGAGTGTGCTTCAGGCAGCTTAGGACCCGCCCCTGTCTCGTCGGCCACGGAGGGGAATAAGGGTCGGCCAGGGTCGCCCAGCTTCAAACCTGAGCTCACATAGGGATCCTCAGCGGTTTCTGATTACCTCAAGGAAACACAACGGGAGGAACAGGGCCCTTCCGTGGAGGCACTTTGGGGCGCAGGGACCTCTGCGTGGGATCTACGGGGTAAGTATGGCAGTACCTTAGGTGGGCCTCAGTGACCAAGGCTCTCTGGCTCATGCCTAGCTGTGTAAAGAAGTGTGGCAAACGTACGTACTGCTCCTCAGGCTGGGCCCACAGCCTAGCTTTCGCTTCTCTGAGAGTGCTGTCCCGAGTCTCTTCCTGGAGCCCGTCGTCAGCACGGTGTCTTTTGGCACTGCAGCTCTCTTTCAGTCAAGGAGGCCGTTCGACCGGCCAAGGGAGTCCGCCCAGCGCTGCTTTCGCGAGTCTCTTTGACGACGGGGGCACTCCACCTAGGCAACCCCGAGAGGAGTACACTGCCCTAGCTACGAATGTGAAGAGCTGTCTCCAGGGGCCTGCTTACACGAAGGTTCCTCAGAAGCCGGAGGCCGCCGTTCCGGCACGGAGAGAGGTCATCATGCGAAACTGGTGAATGGGCTCCTACCCTGTGTGTCCCCAGGAGCGTCGCAGGGTTAAGGCACTCCGTGGTGGAGTACGGCCTCATTGGAGACCCCTGCACACCCAGCTCCCCTGACGTGAAACACTGGAACTCAACCTTGAGGCCCGAGGTCACCTTTCACTTGGCCGGAGCTGCACCTAGGGTGCCGTGGGAGGAGTTCCTAGAAAGGGATTGCCAGCACGGTTCTCACTTTGGGAGAACACGAAGCCTTGGCCCACAACGACAATCCTGCCGCGCAGAGACGTCGGGCCGCTAGTGCTGTTCGGGCCGCTTTGAAGCCAAGCGCAAGGCGCCTCCAAACGGGGAGAAAGCGTACTCTCCCATCCGCGTCCCACTTTCAAGCTGAATGACGCAGCATGTTTCTCGGAAGGCTCTGCCGAGCTATGTAGTACAAGGGAGAGAGTGCCTGCCTCTGCCGAGAAAGGTTTTGACGCGGGGATTGCTGGACATGTGGAAGAGCTTTTCCCAGGCTGTGCCAAGTTTAGGCTTTGGTGATTCTGGATGGTCCCAAGGGGGCAGAATTGTCCCTGGCAAAGCTGTCCTTTTCCTCTTTCTCCGGCTGGAAGTAAACATCTGGCAACAGACTGCCGTAGGCAGACGTCCTGGGGGAGCCCCCCGGTTTCCTTTGGCACGCTCATTGGTGTTTCACAGAAGAGCCCCAATTCCTAATTGGGGGCACAGCGGCATGGAATGTAAGGCTGTCTAGAACGGCGCGCCTCGAGGCCGTGGGAAGGCCGTACAAACGAGAGCTTTCGAGCGAACAGGGCAGCGCTTCGCCATCATCGTTGCACATTCACGGAGCTTAGTCAAACGAACGCGTTTCCTTCCTGTGGCTCAAACACAGCCGAGGAGGTGGAAGGCATACAGTGCCCTTTGACAGTTGTTACAACGAACGTGAGTGCACAGTGTCTCGTGAAATACCTTACACGGTTGAAGCGTTCCGTTAACGCATGCCCCTCCGCTCCCTCTGGCACTCCGAGGTGTTCCTAACGGGGGAAACCTGGACTTTTGCTTGAGGCCGGGGTGGGGCGGGGGGACTCACCGTTCTTTTGCCGGCGGGCTCCAGAGCGCTCCTGCTGAAGCTCCCAGCAAGGAACTGAGAGAGAGCCGCAGGCCTCACACGAGTAAACTCAGACTTCTGCTGTCACGAGTAAACTCAGACTTCTTATGGGAGGCCTTCCGGCAGCAAAGAGAAGGTGGGCGCGAGGAGTGTGCTTCAGGCAGCTTAGGACCCGCCCCTGTCTCGTCGGCCACGGAGGGGAATAAGGGTCGGCCAGGGTCGCCCAGCTTCAAACCTGAGCTCACATAGGGATCCTCAGCGGTTTCTGATTACCTCAAGGAAACACAACGGGAGGAACAGGGCCCTTCCGTGGAGGCACTTTGGGGCGCAGGGACCTCTGCGTGGGATCTACGGGGTAAGTATGGCAGTACCTTAGGTGGGCCTCAGTGACCAAGGCTCTCTGGCTCATGCCTAGCTGTGTAAAGAAGTGTGGCAAACGTACGTACTGCTCCTCAGGCTGGGCCCACAGCCTAGCTTTCGCTTCTCTGAGAGTGCTGTCCCGAGTCTCTTCCTGGAGCCCGTCGTCAGCACGGTGTCTTTTGGCACTGCAGCTCTCTTTCAGTCAAGGAGGCCGTTCGACCGGCCAAGGGAGTCCGCCCAGCGCTGCTTTCGCGAGTCTCTTTGACGACGGGGGCACTCCACCTAGGCAACCCCGAGAGGAGTACACTGCCCTAGCTACGAATGTGAAGAGCTGTCTCCAGGGGCCTGCTTACACGAAGGTTCCTCAGAAGCCGGAGGCCGCCGTTCCGGCACGGAGAGAGGTCATCATGCGAAACTGGTGAATGGGCTCCTACCCTGTGTGTCCCCAGGAGCGTCGCAGGGTTAAGGCACTCCGTGGTGGAGTACGGCCTCATTGGAGACCCCTGCACACCCAGCTCCCCTGACGTGAAACACTGGAACTCAACCTTGAGGCCCGAGGTCACCTTTCACTTGGCCGGAGCTGCACCTGGGGTGCCGTGGGAGGAGTTCCTAGAAAGGGATTGCCAGCACGGTTCTCGCTTTGGGAGAACACGAAGCCTTGGCCCACAACGACAATCCTGCCGCGCAGAGACGTCGGGCCGCTAGTGCTGTTCGGGCCGCTTTGAAGCCAAGCGCAAGGCGCCTCCAAACGGGGAGAAAGCGTACTCTCCCATCCGCGTCCCACTTTCAAGCTGAATGACGCAGCATGTTTCTCGGAAGGCTCTGCTGAGCTATGTAGTACAAGGGAGAGAGTGCCTGCCTCTGCCGAGAAAGGTTTTGACGTGGGGATTGCTGGACATGCGGAAGAGCTTTTCCCAGGCCGTGCCAAGTTTAGGCTTTGGTGATTCTGGATGGTCCCAAGGGGGCAGAATTGTCCCTGGCAAAGCTGTCCTTTTCCTCTTTCTCCGGCTGGAAGTAAACATCTGGCAACAGACTGCCGTAGGCAGACGTCCTGGGGAAGCCCCCCGGTTTCCTTTGGCACGCACATTGGTGTTTCACAGAAGAGCCCCAATTCCTAATTGGGGGCACAGCGCCATGGAATGTAAGGCTGTCTAGAACGGCGCGCCTCGAGGCCGTGGGAAGGCCGTACAAACGAGAGCTTTCGAGCGAACAGGGCAGCGCTTCGCCATCATCGTTGCACATTCACGGAGCTTAGTCAAACGAACGCGTTTCCTTCCTGTGGCTCAAACACAGCCGAGGAGGTGGAAGGCATACAGTGCCCTTTGACAGTTGTTACAACGAACGTGAGTGCACAGTGTCTCGTGAAATACCTTACACGGTTGAAGCGTTCCGTTAACGCATGCCCCTCCGCTCCCTCTGGCACTCCGAGGTGTTCCTAACGGGGGAAACCTGGACTTTTGCTTGAGGCCGGGGTGGGGCGGGGGGACTCACCGTTCTTTTGCCGGCGGGCTCCAGAGCGCTCCTGCTGAAGCTCCCAGCAAGGAACTGAGAGAGAGCCGCAGGCCTCACACGAGTAAACTCAGACTTCTGCTGTCACGAGTAAACTCAGACTTCTTATGGGAGGCCTTCCGGCAGCAAAGAGAAGGTGGGCGCGAGGAGTGTGCTTCAGGCAGCTTAGGACCCGCCCCTGTCTCGTCGGCCACGGAGGGGAATAAGGGTCGGCCAGGGTCGCCCAGCTTCAAACCTGAGCTCACATAGGGATCCTCAGCGGTTTCTGATTACCTCAAGGAAACACAACGGGAGGAACAGGGCCCTTCCGTGGAGGCACTTTGGGGCGCAGGGACCTCTGCGTGGGATCTACGGGGTAAGTATGGCAGTACCTTAGGTGGGCCTCAGTGACCAAGGCTCTCTGGCTCATGCCTAGCTGTGTAAAGAAGTGTGGCAAACGTACGTACTGCTCCTCAGGCTGGGCCCACAGCCTAGCTTTCGCTTCTCTGAGAGTGCTGTCCCGAGTCTCTTCCTGGAGCCCGTCGTCAGCACGGTGTCTTTTGGCACTGCAGCTCTCTTTCAGTCAAGGAGGCCGTTCGACCGGCCAAGGGAGTCCGCCCAGCGCTGCTTTCGCGAGTCTCTTTGACGACGGGGGCACTCCACCTAGGCAACCCCGAGAGGAGTACACTGCCCTAGCTACGAATGTGAAGAGCTGTCTCCAGGGGCCTGCTTACACGAAGGTTCCTCAGAAGCCGGAGGCCGCCGTTCCGGCACGGAGAGAGGTCATCATGCGAAACTGGTGAATGGGCTCCTACCCTGTGTGTCCCCAGGAGCGTCGCAGGGTTAAGGCACTCCGTGGTGGAGTACGGCCTCATTGGAGACCCCTGCACACCCAGCTCCCCTGACGTGAAACACTGGAACTCAACCTTGAGGCCCGAGGTCACCTTTCACTTGGCCGGAGCTGCACCTGGGGTGCCGTGGGAGGAGTTCCTAGAAAGGGATTGCCAGCATGGTTCTCGCTTTGGGAGAACACGAAGCCTTGGCCCACAACGACAATCCTGCCGCGCAGAGACGTCGGGCCGCTAGTGCTGTTCGGGCCGCTTTGAAGCCAAGCGCAAGGCGCCTCCAAACGGGGAGAAAGCGTACTCTCCCATCCGCGTCCCACTTTCAAGCTGAATGACGCAGCATGTTTCTCGGAAGGCTCTGCCGAGCTATGTAGTACAAGGGAGAGAGTGCCTGCCTCTGCCGAGAAAGGTTTTGACGTGGGGATTGCTGGACATGCGGAAGAGCTTTTCCCAGGCCGTGCCAAGTTTAGGCTTTGGTGATTCTGGATGGTCCCAAGGGGGCAGAATTGTCCCTGGCAAAGCTGTCCTTTTCCTCTTTCTCCGGCTGGAAGTAAACATCTGGCAACAGACTGCCGTAGGCAGACGTCCTGGGGGAGCCCCCCGGTTTCCTTTGGCACGCACATTGGTGTTTCACAGAAGAGCCCCAATTCCTAATTGGGGGCACAGCGGCATGGAATGTAAGGCTGTCTAGAACGGCGCGCCTCGAGGCCGTGGGAAGGCCGTACAAACGAGAGCTTTCGAGCGAACAGGGCAGCGCTTCGCCATCATCGTTGCACATTCACGGAGCTTAGTCAAACGAACGCGTTTCCTTCCTGTGGCTCAAACACAGCCGAGGAGGTGGAAGGCATACAGTGCCCTTTGACAGTTGTTACAACGAACGTGAGTGCACAGTGTCTCGTGAAATACCTTACACGGTTGAAGCGTTCCGTTAACGCATGCCCCTCCGCTCCCTCTGGCACTCCGAGGTGTTCCTAACGGGGGAAACCTGGACTTTTGCTTGAGGCCGGGGTGGGGCGGGGGGACTCACCGTTCTTTTGCCGGCGGGCTCCAGAGCGCTCCTGCTGAAGCTCCCAGCAAGGAACTGAGAGAGAGCCGCAGGCCTCACACGAGTAAACTCAGACTTCTTCTGTCACGAGTAAACTCAGACTTCTTATGGGAGGCCTTCCGGCAGCAAAGAGAAGGTGGGCGCGAGGAGTGTGCTTCAGGCAGCTTAGGACCCGCCCCTGTCTCGTCGGCCACGGAGGGGAATAAGGGTCGGCCAGGGTCGCCCAGCTTCAAACCTGAGCTCACATAGGGATCCTCAGCGGTTTCTGATTACCTCAAGGAAACACAACGGGAGGAACAGGGCCCTTCCGTGGAGGCACTTTGGGGCGCAGGGACCTCTGCGTGGGATCTACGGGGTAAGTATGGCAGTACCTTAGGTGGGCCTCAGTGACCAAGGCTCTCTGGCTCATGCCTAGCTGTGTAAAGAAGTGTGGCAAACGTACGTACTGCTCCTCAGGCTGGGCCCACAGCCTAGCTTTCGCTTCTCTGAGAGTGCTGTCCCGAGTCTCTTCCTGGAGCCCGTCGTCAGCACGGTGTCTTTTGGCACTGCAGCTCTCTTTCAGTCAAGGAGGCCGTTCGACCGGCCAAGGGAGTCCGCCCAGCGCTGCTTTCGCGAGTCTCTTTGACGACGGGGGCACTCCACCTAGGCAACCCCGAGAGGAGTACACTGCCCTAGCTACGAATGTGAAGAGCTGTCTCCAGGGGCCTGCTTACACGAAGGTTCCTCAGAAGCCGGAGGCCGCCGTTCCGGCACGGAGAGAGGTCATCATGCGAAACTGGTGAATGGGCTCCTACCCTGTGTGTCCCCAGGAGCGTCGCAGGGTTAAGGCACTCCGTGGTGGAGTACGGCCTCATTGGAGACCCCTGCACACCGAGCTCCCCTGACGTGAAACACTGGAACTCAACCTTGAGGCCCGTGGTCACCTTTCACTTGGCCGGAGCTGCACCTAGGGTGCCGTGGGAGGAGTTCCTAGAAAGGGATTGCCAGCACGGTTCTCGCTTTGGGAGAACACGAAGCCTTGGCCCACAACGACAATCCTGCCGCGCAGAGACGTCGGGCCGCTAGTGCTGTTCGGGCCGCTTTGAAGCCAAGCGCAAGGCGCCTCCAAACGGGGAGAAAGCGTACTCTCCCATCCGCGTCCCACTTTCAAGCTGAATGACGCAGCATGTTTCTCGGAAGGCTCTGCCGAGCTATGTAGTACAAGGGAGAGAGTGCCTGCCTCTGCCGAGAAAGGTTTTGACGTGGGGATTGCTGGACATGCGGAAGAGCGTTCCCCAGGCCGTGCCAAGTTTAGGCTTTGGTGATTCTGGATGGTCCCAAGGGGGCAGAATTGTCCCTGGCAAAGCTGTCCTTTTCCTCTTTCTCCGGCTGGAAGTAAACATCTGGCAACAGACTGCCGTAGGCAGACGTCCTGGGGGAGCCCCCCGGTTTCCTTTGGCACGCACATTGGTGTTTCACAGAAGAGCCCCAATTCCTAATTGGGGGCACAGCGGCATGGAATGTAAGGCTGTCTAGAACGGCGCGCCTCGAGGCCGTGGGAAGGCCGTACAAACGAGAGCTTTCGAGCGAACAGGGCAGCGCTTCGCCATCATCGTTGCACATTCACGGAGCTTAGTCAAACGAACGCGTTTCCTTTCTGTGGCTCAAACACAGCCGAGGAGTTGGAAGGCATACAGTGCCCTTTGACAGTTGTTACAACGAACGTGAGTGCACAGTGTCTCGTGAAATACCTTACACGGTTGAAGCGTTCCGTTAACGCATGCCCCTCCGCTCCCTCTGGCACTCCGAGGTGTTCCTAACGGGGGAAACCTGGACTTTTGCTTGAGGCCGGGGTGGGGCGGGGGGACTCACAGTTCTTTTGCCGGCGGGCTCCAGAGCGCTCCTGCTAAAGCTCCCAGCAAGGAACTGAGAGAGAGCCGCAGGCCTCACACGAGTAAACTCAGACTTCTTCTGTCACGAGTAAACTCAGACTTCTTATGGGAGGCCTTCCGGCAGCAAAGAGAAGGTGGGCGCGAGGAGTGTACTTCAGGCAGCTTACCTAAGGTACTGCCATACTTACCCAGGAGATCCCACGCAGAGGTCCCTATGCCCAAAAGTGCCTACACGGAAGGGACCTGTTCCTCCCGTTGTGTTTCCTTGAGGTAATCAGAAACAGCTGAGTATCCCTATGTGAGCTCAGGTTTGAAGCTGGGCGACCCTGGCCGACCCTTATTCCCTTCCGTGGCCGACGAGACAGGGGCGGATCCTAAGCTGCCTGAAGCACACTCCTCGCGCCCACCTTCTCTTTGCTGCCGGAAGGCCTCCCATAAGAAGTCTCAGCCTACTCGTGACAGCAGAAGTCTGAGTTTACTCGTGTGAGGCCTGCGGCTCTCGCTCAGTTCCTTGCTGGGAGCTTCAGCAGGAGCGCTCTGGAGCCCGCCGGCAAAAGAACTGTGAGTCCCCCCGCTCCACCCCGGCCTCAAGCAAAAGTCCAGGTTTCCCCCGTTAGGAACACCTCGGAGTGCCAGAGGGAGGGAGCGGAGGGGCATGCGTTAACGGAACGCTTCAACCGTGTAAGGTATTTCACGAGACACTGTGCACTCACGTTCGTTGTAACAACTGTCAAAGGGCACTGTATGCCTTCCACCTCCTCGGCTGTGTTTGAGCCACAGGAAGGAAACGCGTTCGTTTGACTAAGCTCCGTGAATGTGCAACGATGATGGCGAAGCGCTGCCCTGTTCGCTCGAAAGCTCTCGTTTGTACGGCCTTCCCACGGCCTCGAGGCGCGCCGTTCTAGACAGCCTTACATTCCATGCCGCTGTGCCCCCAATTAGGAATTGGGGCTCTTCTGTGAAACACCAATGTGCGTGCCAAAGGAAACCGGGGGGCTCCCCCAGGACGTCTGCCTACGGCAGTCGGTTGCCAGATGTTTACTTCCAGCCGGAGAAAGAGGAAAAGGACAGCTTTGCCAGGGACAATTCTGCCCCCTTGGGACCATCCAGAATCACCAAAGCCTAAACTTGGCACGGCCTGGGGAACGCTCTTCCGCACGTCCAGCAATCCCCACGTCAAAACCTTTCTCGGCAGAGGCAGGCACTCTCTCCCTTGTACTACATAGCTCGGCAGAGCCTTCCGAGAAACATGCTGCGTCATTCAGCTTGAAAGTGGGACGCGGATGGGAGAGTACGCTTTCTCCCCGTTTGGAGGCGCCTTGCGCTTGGCTTCAAAGCGGCCCGAACAGCACTAGCGGCCCGACGTCTCTGCGCGGCAGGATTGTCCTTGTGGGCCAAGGCTGCGTGTTCTCCCAAAGCGAGAACCGTGCTGTCAATCCCTTTCTAGGAACTCCTCCCATGGCACCCCAGGTGCAGCTCCGGCCAAGTGAAAGGTGACCTCGGGCCTCAAGGTTGAGTTCCAGTGTTTCACGTCAGGGGAGCTGGGTGTGCAGGGGTCTCCAATGAGGCCGTACTCCACCACGGAGTGCCTTAACCCTGCGACGCTCCTGGGGACACACAGGGTAGGAGCCCATTCACCAGTTTCGCATGATGACCTCTCTCCGTGCCGGAACGGCGGCCTCCGGCTTTTGAGGAACCTTCGTGTAAGCAGGCCCCTGGAGACAGCTCTTCACATTCGTAGCTAGGGCCGTGTACTGCTCTCGGGGTTGCCTAGGTGGAGTGCCCCCGTCGTCAAAGAGACTCGCGAAAGCAGCGCTGGGCGGACTCCCTTGGCCGGTCGAACGGCCTCCTTGACTGAAAGAGAGCTGCAGTGCCAAAAGACACCGTGCTGACGACGGGCTCCAGGAAGAGACTCGGGACAGCACTCTCAGAGAAGCGAAAGCTAGGCTGTGGGCCCAGCCTGAGGAGAAGTACGTACGTTTGCCACACTTCTTTACACAGCTAGGCATGAGCCAGAGAGCCTTGGTCACTGAGGCCCACCTAAGGTACTGCCATACTTACCCCGTAGATCCCACGCAGAGGTCCCTGCGCCCCAAAGTGCCTCCACGGAAGGGCCCTGTTCCTCCCGTTGTGTTTCCTTGAGGTAATCAGAAACCGCTGAGGATCCCTATGTGAGCTCAGGTTTGAAGCTGGGCGACCCTGGCCGACCCTTATTCCCCTCCGTGGCCGACGAGACAGGGGCGGGTCCTAAGCTGCCTGAAGCACACTCCTCGCGCCCACCTTCTCTTTGCTGCCGGAAGACCTCCCATAAGAAGTCTGAGTTTACTCGTGACAGAAGAAGTCTGAGTTTACTCGTGTGAGGCCTGCGGCTCTCTCTCAGTTCCTTGCTGGGAGCTTCAGCAGGAGCGCTCTGGAGCCCGCCGGCAAAAGAACTGTGAGTCCCCCCGCCCCACCCCGGCCTCAAGCAAAAGTCCAGGTTTCCCCCGTTAGGAACACCTCGGAGTGCCAGAGGGAGGGAGCGGAGGTGCATGCGTTAACGGAACGCTTCAACCGTGTAAGGTATTTCACGAGACACTGTGCACTCACGTTCGTTGTAACAACTGTCAAAGGGCACTGTATGCCTTCCACCTCCTCGGCTGTGTTTGAGCCACAGGAAGGAAACGCGTTCGTTTGACTAAGCTCCGTGAATGTGCAACGATGATGGCGAAGCGCTGCCCTGTTCGCTCGAAAGCTCTCGTTTGTACGGCCTTCACACGGCCTCAAGGTAGGCAGTTCTAAACAGCCTTACATTCCACGCTGCTGTGCCCCCAATTAGGAATTGGGGCTCTTCTGTGAAACACCAATGTGCGTCCCAAAGGTAACCGGGGGGCTCCCCCAGGACGTCTGCGTACGGCAGTCGGTTGCCAGATATTTACTACCAGCCGGAGAAAGAGAAAAAGGACAGCTTTCCCAGGGACAATTCTGCCCCCTTGGGACCATCCAGAATCACCAAAGCCTAAACTTGGCACGGCCTGGGGAACGCTCTTCCGCATGTCCAGCAATCCCCGCGTCAAAACCTTTCTCGGCAGAGGCAGGCCCTCTCTCCCTTGTACTACATAGCTCGGCAGAGCCTTCCGAGAAGCATGCTGCGTCATTCAGCTTGAAAGTGGGACGCGGATGGGAGAGTACGCTTTCTCCCCGTTTGGAGGCGCCTTGCGCTTGGCTTCAAAGCGGCCCGAACAGCACTAGCGGCCCGACGTCTCTGCACGGCAGGATTGTCGTTATAGGCCAAGGCTGCGTGTTCTCCCAAAGCGAAAACCGTGCTGGCAATTCCTTTCTAAGAACTCCTCCCATGGCACCCCAGGTTCAGCTGCGGCCAAGTGGAAGGTGACCTCGGCCCTCAAGGTTGAGTTCCAGTGTTTCACGTCAGGGGAGTTGGGTGTGCAGGGGTCTCCAATGAGGCCATACTCCACCACGGAGTGCCTTAACCCTGCGACGCTCCTGGGGACACACAGGGTAGGAGCCCATTCACCAGTTTCGCATGATGACCTCTCTCCGTGCCGGAACGGGGGCCTCCGGCTTCTGAGGAACCTTCGTGTAAGCAGGCCCCTGGAGACAGCTCTTCACATTCGTAGCTAGGGCCGTGTACTGCTCTCGGGGTTGCCTAGGTGGAGTGCCCCCGTCGTCAAAGAGACTCGCGAAAGCAGCGCTGGGCGGACTCCCTTGGCCGGTCGAACGGCCTCCTTGACTGAAAGAGAGCTGCAGTGCCAAAAGACACCGTGCTGACGACGGGCTCCAGGAAGAGACTCGGGACAGCACTCTCAGAGAAGCGAAAGCTAGGCTGTGGGCCCAGCCTGAGGAGCAGTACGTACGTTTGCCACACTTCTTTACACAGCTAGGCATGAGCCAGAGAGCCTTGGTCACTGAGGCCCACCTAACGTACTGCCATACTTACCCCGTAGATCCCACGCAGAGGTCCCTGTGCCCCAAAGTGCCTCCACGGAAGGGCCCTGTTCCTCCCGTTGTGTTTCCTTGAGGTAATCAGAAACCGCTGAGTATCCCTATGTGAGCTCAGGTTTGAAGCTGGGCGACCCTGGCCGACCCTTATTCCCTTCCGTGGCCGACGAGACAGGGGCGGATCCTAAGCTGCCTGAAGCACACTCCTCGCGCCCACCTTCTCTTTGCTGCCGGAAGGCCTCCCATAAGAAGTCTCAGCCTACTCGTGACAGCAGAAGTCTGAGTTTACTCGTGTGAGGCCTGCGGCTCTCGCTCAGTTCCTTGCTGGGAGCTTCAGCAGGAGCGCTCTGGAGCCCGCCGGCAAAAGAACTGTGAGTCCCCCCGCTCCACCCCGGCCTCAAGCAAAAGTCCAGGTTTCCCCCGTTAGGAACACCTCGGAGTGCCAGAGGGAGGGAGCGGAGGGGCATGCGTTAACGGAACGCTTCAACCGTGTAAGGTATTTCACGAGACACTGTGCACTCACGTTCGTTGTAACAACTGTCAAAGGGCACTGTATGCCTTCCACCTCCTCGGCTGTGTTTGAGCCACAGGAAGGAAACGCGTTCGTTTGACTAAGCTCCGTGAATGTGCAACGATGATGGCGAAGCGCTGCCCTGTTCGCTCGAAAGCTCTCGTTTGTACGGCCTTCCCACGGCCTCGAGGCGCGCCGTTCTAGACAGCCTTACATTCCATGCCGCTGTGCCCCCAATTAGGAATTGGGGCTCTTCTGTGAAACACCAATGTGCGTGCCAAAGGAAACCGGGGGGCTCCCCCAGGACGTCTGCCTACGGCAGTCGGTTGCCAGATGTTTACTTCCAGCCGGAGAAAGAGGAAAAGGACAGCTTTGCCAGGGACAATTCTGCCCCCTTGGGACCATCCAGAATCACCAAAGCCTAAACTTGGCACGGCCTGGGGAACGCTCTTCCGCACGTCCAGCAATCCCCACGTCAAAACCTTTCTCGGCAGAGGCAGGCACTCTCTCCCTTGTACTACATAGCTCGGCAGAGCCTTCCGAGAAACATGCTGCGTCATTCAGCTTGAAAGTGGGACGCGGATGGGAGAGTACGCTTTCTCCCCGTTTGGAGGCGCCTTGCGCTTGGCTTCAAAGCGGCCCGAACAGCACTAGCGGCCCGACGTCTCTGCGCGGCAGGATTGTCCTTGTGGGCCAAGGCTGCGTGTTCTCCCAAAGCGAGAACCGTGCTGTCAATCCCTTTCTAGGAACTCCTCCCATGGCACCCCAGGTGCAGCTCCGGCCAAGTGAAAGGTGACCTCGGGCCTCAAGGTTGAGTTCCAGTGTTTCACGTCAGGGGAGCTGGGTGTGCAGGGGTCTCCAATGAGGCCGTACTCCACCACGGAGTGCCTTAACCCTGCGACGCTCCTGGGGACACACAGGGTAGGAGCCCATTCACCAGTTTCGCATGATGACCTCTCTCCGTGCCGGAACGGCGGCCTCCGGCTTTTGAGGAACCTTCGTGTAAGCAGGCCCCTGGAGACAGCTCTTCACATTCGTAGCTAGGGCCGTGTACTGCTCTCGGGGTTGCCTAGGTGGAGTGCCCCCGTCGTCAAAGAGACTCGCGAAAGCAGCGCTGGGCGGACTCCCTTGGCCGGTCGAACGGCCTCCTTGACTGAAAGAGAGCTGCAGTGCCAAAAGACACCGTGCTGACGACGGGCTCCAGGAAGAGACTCGGGACAGCACTCTCAGAGAAGCGAAAGCTAGGCTGTGGGCCCAGCCTGAGGAGAAGTACGTACGTTTGCCACACTTCTTTACACAGCTAGGCATGAGCCAGAGAGCCTTGGTCACTGAGGCCCACCTAAGGTACTGCCATACTTACCCCGTAGATCCCACGCAGAGGTCCCTGCGCCCCAAAGTGCCTCCACGGAAGGGCCCTGTTCCTCCCGTTGTGTTTCCTTGAGGTAATCAGAAACCGCTGAGGATCCCTATGTGAGCTCAGGTTTGAAGCTGGGCGACCCTGGCCGACCCTTATTCCCCTCCGTGGCCGACGAGACAGGGGCGGGTCCTAAGCTGCCTGAAGCACACTCCTCGCGCCCACCTTCTCTTTGCTGCCGGAAGACCTCCCATAAGAAGTCTGAGTTTACTCGTGACAGAAGAAGTCTGAGTTTACTCGTGTGAGGCCTGCGGCTCTCTCTCAGTTCCTTGCTGGGAGCTTCAGCAGGAGCGCTCTGGAGCCCGCCGGCAAAAGAACTGTGAGTCCCCCCGCCCCACCCCGGCCTCAAGCAAAAGTCCAGGTTTCCCCCGTTAGGAACACCTCGGAGTGCCAGAGGGAGGGAGCGGAGGTGCATGCGTTAACGGAACGCTTCAACCGTGTAAGGTATTTCACGAGACACTGTGCACTCACGTTCGTTGTAACAACTGTCAAAGGGCACTGTATGCCTTCCACCTCCTCGGCTGTGTTTGAGCCACAGGAAGGAAACGCGTTCGTTTGACTAAGCTCCGTGAATGTGCAACGATGATGGCGAAGCGCTGCCCTGTTCGCTCGAAAGCTCTCGTTTGTACGGCCTTCACACGGCCTCAAGGTAGGCAGTTCTAAACAGCCTTACATTCCACGCTGCTGTGCCCCCAATTAGGAATTGGGGCTCTTCTGTGAAACACCAATGTGCGTCCCAAAGGTAACCGGGGGGCTCCCCCAGGACGTCTGCGTACGGCAGTCGGTTGCCAGATATTTACTACCAGCCGGAGAAAGAGAAAAAGGACAGCTTTCCCAGGGACAATTCTGCCCCCTTGGGACCATCCAGAATCACCAAAGCCTAAACTTGGCACGGCCTGGGGAACGCTATTCCGCATGTCCAGCAATCCCCGCGTCAAAACCTTTCTCGGCAGAGGCAGGCCCTCTCTCCCTTGTACTACATAGCTCGGCAGAGCCTTCCGAGAAGCATGCTGCGTCATTCAGCTTGAAAGTGGGACGCGGATGGGAGAGTACGCTTTCTCCCCGTTTGGAGGCGCCTTGCGCTTGGCTTCAAAGCGGCCCGAACAGCACTAGCGGCCCGACGTCTCTGCACGGCAGGATTGTCGTTATAGGCCAAGGCTGCGTGTTCTCCCAAAGCGAAAACCGTGCTGGCAATTCCTTTCTAAGAACTCCTCCCATGGCACCCCAGGTTCAGCTGCGGCCAAGTGGAAGGTGACCTCGGCCCTCAAGGTTGAGTTCCAGTGTTTCACGTCAGGGGAGTTGGGTGTGCAGGGGTCTCCAATGAGGCCATACTCCACCACGGAGTGCCTTAACCCTGCGACGCTCCTGGGGACACACAGGATAGGAGCCCATTCACCAGTTTCGCATGATGACCTCTCTCCGTGCCGAAACGGCGGCCTCTGGCTTTTGAAGAACCTTCGTGTAAGCAGGCCCCTGGAGACAGCTCTTCACATTCGTAGCTAGGGCAGTGTACTCCTCTCTGGGTTGCCTAGGTGGAGTGCCTCCGTCGTCAAAGAGACTCGCGAAAGCAGCGCTGGGCGGACTCCCTTTGCCGGTCGAACGGCCTCCTTGACTGAAAGACAACTGCAGTGCCAAAAGACACCGTGCTGACGACGGGCTCCAGGAAGAGACTCGGGACAGCACTCGCATAGAAGCGAAAGCTAGGCTGTGGGCCCAGCCTGAGGAGCAGTACGTACGTTTGCCACACTTCTTTACACAGCTAGGCATGAGCCAGAGAGCCTTGGTCACTGAGGCCTACCTAAGGTACTGCCATACTTACCCAGTAGATCCCACGCAGAGGTCCCTGTGCCCAAAAGTGCCTCCACGGAAGGGCCCTGTTCCTCCCGTTGTGTTTCCTTGAGGTAATCAGAAACCGCTGAGGATCCCTACGTGAGCTCAGGTTTGAAGCTGGGCGACCCTGGCCGACACTTATTCCCCTCCGTGGCAGACGAGACAGGGGCGGGTCCTAAGCTGCCTGAAGCACACTCCTCGCGCCCACCTTCTCTTTGCTGTCGGAAGGCCTCCCATAAAAAGTCTGAGTTTACTCGTGACAGAAGAAGTCTGAGTTTACTCGTGTGAGGCCTGCGGCTCTCTCTCAGTTCCTTGCTGGGAGCTTCAGCAGGAGCGCTCTGGAGCCCGCCGGCAAAAGAACTGTGAGTCCCCCCGCCCCACCCCGGCCTCAAACAAAAGTCCAGGTTTCCCCCGTTAGGAACACCTCGGAGTGCCAGAGGGAGCGGAGGTGCATGCGTTAACGGAACGCTTCAACCGTGTAAGGTATTTCACGAGACACTGTGCACTCACGTTCGTTGTAACAACTGTCAAAGGGCACTGTATGCCTTCCACCTCCTCGGCTGTGTTTGAGCCACAGGAAGGAAACGCGTTCGTTTGACTAAGCTCCGTGAATGTGCAACGATGATGGCGAAGCGCTGCCCTGTTCACTCGAAAGCTCTCGTTTGTACGGCCTTCACACGGCCTCAAGGTACGCAGTTCTAAACAGCCTTACATTCCACGCTGCTGTGCCCCCAATTAGGAATTGGGGCTCTTCTGTGAAACACCAATGTGCGTCCCAAAGGAAACCGGGGGCTCCCCCAGGACGTCTGCGTACGGCAGTCGGTTTCCAGATGTTTACTTCCAGCCGGAGAAAGAGAAAAAGGACAGCTTTGCCAGGGACAATTCTGCCCCCTTGGGACCATCCAGAATCACCAAAGCCTAAACTTGGCACGGCCTGGGGAACGCTCTTCCGCATGTCCAGCAATCCCCGCGTCAAAACCTTTCTCGGCAGAGGCAGGCCCTCTCTCCCTTGTACTACATAGCTCGGCAGAGCCTTCCGAGAAGCATGCTGCGTCATTCAGCTTGAAAGTGGGACGCGGATGGGAGAGTACGCTTTCTCCCCGTTTGGAGGCGCCTTGCGCTTGGCTTCAAAGCGGCCCGAACAGCACTAGCGGCCCGACGTCTCTGCACGGCAGGATTGTCGTTGTGGGCCAAGGCTGCGTGTTCTCCCAAAGCGAAAACCGTGCTGGCAATTCCTTTCTAAGAACTCCTCCCACGGCACCCCAGGTTCAGCTGCGGCCAAGTGGAAGGTGACCTCGGGCCTCAAGGTTGAGTTCCAGTGTTTCACGTCAGGGGAGCTGGGTGTGCAGGGGTCTCCAATGAGGCCGTACTCCACCACGGAGTGCCTTAACCCTGCGACGCTCCTGGGGACACACAGGGTAGGAGCCCATTCACCAGTTTCGCATGATGACCTCTCTCCGTGCCGGAACGGCGGCCTCCGGCTTCTGAGGAACCTTCGTGTAAGCAGGCCCCTGGAGACAGCTCTTCACATTCGTAGCTAGGGCAGTGTACTCCTCTCGGGGTTGCCTAGGTGGAGTGCCCCCGTCGTCAAAGAGACTCGCGAAAGCAGCGCTGGGCGGACTCCCTTGGCCGGTCGAACGGCCTCCTTGACTGAAAGAGAGCTGCAGTGCCAAAAGACACCGTGCTGACGACGGGCTCCAGGAAGAGACTCGGGACAGCACTCTCAGAGAAGCGAAAGCTAGGCTGTGGGCCCAGCCTGAGGAGCAGTACGTACTTTTGCCACACTTCTTTACACAGCTAGGCATGAGCCAGAGAGCCTTGGTCACTGAGGCCCACCTAAGGTACTGCCATACTTACCCCGTAGATCCCACGCAGAGGTCCCTGCGCCCCAAAGTGCCTCCACGGAAGGGCCCTGTTCCTCCCGTTGTGTTTCCTTGAGGTAATCAGAAACCGCTGAGGATCCCTATGTGAGCTCAGGTTTGAAGCTGGGCGACCCTGGCCGACCCTTATTCCCCTCCGTGGCCGACGAGACAGGGGCGGGTCCTAAGCTGCCTGAAGCACACTCCTCGCGCCCACCTTCTCTTTGCTGCCGGAAGGCCTCCCATAAGAAGTCTGAGTTTACTCGTGACAGAAGAAGTCTGAGTTTACTCGTGTGAGGCCTGCGGCTCTCTCTCAGTTCCTTGCTGGGAGCTTCAGCAGGAGCGCTCTGGAGCCCGCCGGCAAAAGAACGGTGAGTCCCCCCGCCCCACCCCGGCCTCAAGCAAAAGTCCAGGTTTCCCCCGTTAGGAACACCTCGGAGTGCCAGAGGGAGCGGAGGGGCATGCGTTAACGGAACGCTTCAACCGTGTAAGGTATTTCACGAGACACTGTGCACTCACGTTCGTTGTAACAACTGTCAAAGGGCACTGTATGCCTTCCACCTCCTCGGCTGTGTTTGAGCCACAGGAAGGAAACGCGTTCGTTTGACTAAGCTCCGTGAATGTGCAACGATGATGGCGAAGCGCTGCCCTGTTCGCTCGAAAGCTCTCGTTTGTACGGCCTTCCCACGGCCTCGAGGCGCGCCGTTCTAGACAGCCTTACATTCCATGCCGCTGTGCCCCCAATTAGGAATTGGGGCTCTTCTGTGAAACACCAATGTGCGTGCCAAAGGAAACCGGGGGGCTCCCCCAGGACGTCTGCCTACGGCAGTCTGTTGCCAGATGTTTACTTCCAGCCGGAGAAAGAGGAAAAGGACAGCTTTGCCAGGGACAATTCTGCCCCCTTGGGACCATCCAGAATCACCAAAGCCTAAACTTGGCACAGCCTGGGAAAAGCTCTTCCGCATGTCCAGCAATCCCCACGTCAAAACCTTTCTCGGCAGAGGCAGGCACTCTCTCCCTTTTACTAGGTAGCTCGGCAGAGCCTTCCGAGAAACATGCTGCGTCATTCAGCTTGAAAGTGGGACGCGGATGGGAGAGTACGCTTTCTCCCCGTTTGGAGGCGCCTTGCGCTTGGCTTCAAAGCGGCCCGAACAGCACTAGCGGCCCGACGTCTCTGCGCGGCAGGATTGTCGTTGTGGGCCAAGGCTTCGTGTTCTCCCAAAGCGAGAACCATGCTGGCAATCCCTTTCTAGGAACTCCTCCCACGGCACCCCAGGTGCAGCTCCGGCCAAGTGAAAGGTGACCTCGGGCCTCAAGGTTGAGTTCCAGTGTTTCACGTCAGGGGAGCTGGGTGTGCAGGGGTCTCCAATGAGGCCGTACTCCACCACGGAGTGCCTTAACCCTGCGACGCTCCTGGGGACACACAGGGTAGGAGCCCATTCACCAGTTTCGCATGATGACCTCTCTCCGTGCCGGAACGGCGGCCTCCGGCTTCTGAGGAACCTTCGTGTAAGCAGGCCCCTGGAGACAGCTCTTCACATTCGTAGCTAGGGCAGTGTACTCCTCTCGGGGTTGCCTAGGTGGAGTGCCCCCGTCGTCAAAGAGACTCGCGAAAGCAGCGCTGGGCGGACTCCCTTGGCCGGTCGAACGGCCTCCTTGACTGAAAGAGAGCTGCAGTGCCAAAAGACACCGTGCTGACGACGGGCTCCAGGAAGAGACTCGGGACAGCACTCTCAGAGAAGCGAAAGCTAGGCTGTGGGCCCAGCCTGAGGAGCAGTACGTACTTTTGCCACACTTCTTTACACAGCTAGGCATGAGCCAGAGAGCCTTGGTCACTGAGGCCCACCTAAGGTACTGCCATACTTACCCCGTAGATCCCACGCAGAGGTCCCTGCGCCCCAAAGTGCCTCCACGGAAGGGCCCTGTTCCTCCCGTTGTGTTTCCTTGAGGTAATCAGAAACCGCTGAGGATCCCTATGTGAGCTCAGGTTTGAAGCTGGGCGACCCTGGCCGACCCTTATTCCCCTCCGTGGCCGACGAGACAGGGGCGGGTCCTAAGCTGCCTGAAGCACACTCCTCGCGCCCACCTTCTCTTTGCTGCCGGAAGGCCTCCCATAAGAAGTCTGAGTTTACTCGTGACAGAAGAAGTCTGAGTTTACTCGTGTGAGGCCTGCGGCTCTCTCTCAGTTCCTTGCTGGGAGCTTCAGCAGGAGCGCTCTGGAGCCCGCCGGCAAAAGAACGGTGAGTCCCCCCGCCCCACCCCGGCCTCAAGCAAAAGTCCAGGTTTCCCCCGTTAGGAACACCTCGGAGTGCCAGAGGGAGCGGAGGGGCATGCGTTAACGGAACGCTTCAACCGTGTAAGGTATTTCACGAGACACTGTGCACTCACGTTCGTTGTAACAACTGTCAAAGGGCACTGTATGCCTTCCACCTCCTCGGCTGTGTTTGAGCCACAGGAAGGAAACGCGTTCGTTTGACTAAGCTCCGTGAATGTGCAACGATGATGGCGAAGCGCTGCCCTGTTCGCTCGAAAGCTCTCGTTTGTACGGCCTTCCCACGGCCTCGAGGCGCGCCGTTCTAGACAGCCTTACATTCCATGCCGCTGTGCCCCCAATTAGGAATTGGGGCTCTTCTGTGAAACACCAATGTGCGTGCCAAAGGAAACCGGGGGGCTCCCCCAGGACGTCTGCCTACGGCAGTCTGTTGCCAGATGTTTACTTCCAGCCAGAGAAAGAGGAAAAGGACAGCTTTGCCAGGGACAATTCTGCCCCCTTGGGACCATCCAGAATCACCAAAGCCTAAACTTGGCACAGCCTGGGAAAAGCTCTTCCGCATGTCCAGCAATCCCCACGTCAAAACCTTTCTCGGCAGAGGCAGGCACTCTCTCCCTTGTACTACATAGCTCGGCAGAGCCTTCCGAGAAACATGCTGCGTCATTCAGCTTGAAAGTGGGACGCGGATGGGAGAGTACGCTTTCTCCCCGTTTGGAGGCGCCTTGCGCTTGGCTTCAAAGCGGCCCGAACAGCACTAGCGGCCCGACGTCTCTGCGCGGCAGGATTGTCGTTGTGGGCCAAGGCTTCGTGTTCTCCCAAAGCGAGAACCGTGCTGGCAATCCCTTTCTAGGAACTCCTCCCACGGCACCCCAGGTGCAGCTCCGGCCAAGTGAAAGGTGACCTCGGGCCTCAAGGTTGAGTTCCAGTGTTTCACGTCAGGGGAGCTGGGTGTGCAGGGGTCTCCAATGAGGCCGTACTCCACCACGGAGTGCCTTAACCCTGCGACGCTCCTGGGGACACACAGGGTAGGAGCCCATTCACCAGTTTCGCATGATGACCTCTCTCCGTGCCGGAACGGCGGCCTCCGGCTTCTGAGGAACCTTCGTGTAAGCAGGCCCCTGGAGACAGCTCTTCACATTCGTAGCTAGGGCAGTGTACTCCTCTCGGGGTTGCCTAGGTGGAGTGCCCCCGTCGTCAAAGAGACTCGCGAAAGCAGCGCTGGGCGGACTCCCTTGGCCGGTCGAACGGCCTCCTTGACTGAAAGAGAGCTGCAGTGCCAAAAGACACCGTGCTGACGACGGGCTCCAGGAAGAGACTCGGGACAGCACTCTCAGAGAAGCGAAAGCTAGGCTGTGGGCCCAGCCTGAGGAGCAGTACGTACGTTTGCCACACTTCTTTACACAGCTAGGCATGAGCCAGAGAGCCTTGGTCACTGAGGCCCACCTAAGGTACTGCCATACTTACCCCGTAGATCCCACGCAGAGGTCCCTGCGCCCCAAAGTGCCTCCACGGAAGGGCCCTGTTCCTCCCGTTGTGTTTCCTTGAGGTAATCAGAAACCGCTGAGGATCCCTATGTGAGCTCAGGTTTGAAGCTGGGCGACCCTGGCCGACCCTTATTCCCCTCCGTGGCCGACGAGACAGGGGCGGGTCCTAAGCTGCCTGAAGCACACTCCTCGCGCCCACCTTCTCTTTGCTGCCGGAAGGCCTCCCATAAGAAGTCTGAGTTTACTCGTGACAGAAGAAGTCTGAGTTTACTCGTGTGAGGCCTGCGGCTCTCTCTCAGTTCCTTGCTGGGAGCTTCAGCAGGAGCGCTCTGGAGCCCGCCGGCAAAAGAACGGTGAGTCCCCCCGCCCCACCCCGGCCTCAAGCAAAAGTCCAGGTTTCCCCCGTTAGGAACACCTCGGAGTGCCAGAGGGAGCGGAGGGGCATGCGTTAACGGAACGCTTCAACCGTGTAAGGTATTTCACGAGACACTGTGCACTCACGTTCGTTGTAACAACTGTCAAAGGGCACTGTATGCCTTCCACCTCCTCGGCTGTGTTTGAGCCACAGGAAGGAAACGCGTTCGTTTGACTAAGCTCCGTGAATGTGCAACGATGATGGCGAAGCGCTGCCCTGTTCGCTCGAAAGCTCTCGTTTGTACGGCCTTCCCACGGCCTCGAGGCGCGCCGTTCTAGACAGCCTTACATTCCATGGCGCTGTGCCCCCAATTAGGAATTGGGGCTCTTCTGTGAAACACCAATGTGCGTGCCAAAGGAAACCGGGGGGCTCCCCCAGGACGTCTGCCTACGGCAGTCTGTTGCCAGATGTTTACTTCCAGCCGGAGAAAGAGGAAAAGGACAGCTTTGCCAGGGACAATTCTGCCCCCTTGGGACCATCCAGAATCACCAAAGCCTAAACTTGGCACAGCCTGGGAAAAGCTCTTCCGCATGTCCAGCAATCCCCACGTCAAAACCTTTCTCGGCAGAGGCAGGCACTCTCTCCCTTGTACTACATAGCTCGGCAGAGCCTTCCGAGAAACATGCTGCGTCATTCAGCTTGAAAGTGGGACGCGGATGGGAGAGTACGCTTTCTCCCCGTTTGGAGGCGCCTTGCGCTTGGCTTCAATGCGGCCCGAACAGCACAGGCGGCCCGACGTCTCTGCGCGGCAGGATTGTCGTTGTGGGCCAAGGCTTCGTGTTCTCCCAAAGCGAGAACCGTGCTGGCAATCCCTTTCTAGGAACTCCTCCCACGGCACCCCAGGTGCAGCTCCGGCCAAGGGAAAGGTGACCTCGGGCCTCAAGGTTGAGTTCCAGTGTTTCACGTCAGGGGAGCTGGGTGTGCAGGGGTCTCCAATGAGGCCGTACTCCACCACGGAGTGCCTTAACCCTGCGACGCTCCTGGGGACACACAGGGTAGGAGCCCATTCACCAGTTTCGCATGATGACCTCTCTCCGTGCCGGAACGGCGGCCTCCGGCTTCTGAGGAACCTTCGTGTAAGCAGGCCCCTGGAGACAGCTCTTCACATTCGTAGCTAGGGCAGTGTACTCCTCTCGGGGTTGCCTATGTGGAGTGCCCCCGTCGTCAAAGAGACTCGCGAAAGCAGCGCTGGGCGGACTCCCTTGGCCGGTCGAACGGCCTCCTTGACTGAAAGAGAGCTGCAGTGCCAAAAGACACCGTGCTGACGACGGGCTCCAGGAAGAGACTCGGGACAGCACTCTCAGAGAAGCGAAAGCTAGGCTGTGGGCCCAGCCTGAGGAGCAGTACGTACGTTTGCCACACTTCTTTACACAGCTAGGCATGAGCCAGAGAGCCTTGGTCACTGAGGCCCACCTAAGGTACTGCCATACTTACCCCGTAGATCCCACGCAGAGGTCCCTGCGCCCCAAAGTGCCTCCACGGAAGGGCCCTGTTCCTCCCGTTGTGTTTCCTTGAGGTAATCAGAAACCGCTGAGGATCCCTATGTGAGCTCAGGTTTGAAGCTGGGCGACCCTGGCCGACCCTTATTCCCCTCCGTGGCCGACGAGACAGGGGCGGGTCCTAAGCTGCCTGAAGCACACTCCTCGCGCCCACCTTCTCTTTGCTGCCGGAAGGCCTCCCATAAGAAGTCTGAGTCTATTAGTGACAGCAGAAGTCTGAGTTTACTCGTGTGAGGCCTGCGGCTCTCGCTCCGTTCCTTGCTGGGAGCTTCAGCAGGAGCGCTCTGGAGCCCGCCGGCAAAAGAACTGTGAGTCCCCCCGCTCCCCCCCCCCGGCCTCAAGCAAAAGTCCAGGTTTCCCCCGTTAGGAACACCTCGGAGCGCCAGAGGGAGCGGAGGGGCATGCGTTAACGGAACGCTTCAACCGTGTAAGGTATTCCACGAGACACTGTGCACTCACGTTCGTTGTAACAACTGTCAAAGGGCACTGTATGCCTTCCACCTCCTCGGCTGTGTTTGAGCCACAGGAAGGAAACGCGTTCGTTTGACTAAGCTCCGTGAATGTGCAACGATGATGGCGAAGCGCTGCCCTGTTCGCTCGAAAGCTCTCGTTTGTACGGCCTTCCCACGGCCTCGAGGCGCGCCGTTCTAGACAGCCTTACATTCCATGCCGCTGTGCCCCCAATTAGGAATTGGGGCTCTTCTGTGAAACACCAATGTGCGTGCCAAAGGAAACCAGGGGGCTCCCCAGGACGTCTGCCTACGGCAGTCGGTTGCCAGATGTTTACTTCCAGCCGGAGAAAGAGGAAAAGGACAGCTTTGCCAGGGACAATTCTGCCCCCTTGGGACCATCCAGAATCACCAAAGCCTAAACTTGGCACGGCCTGGGGAACGCTCTTCCGCATGTCCAGCAATCCCCACGTCAAAACCTTTCTCGGCAGAGGCAGGCACTCTCTCCCTTGTACTACATAGCTCGGCAGAGCCTTCCGAGAAACATGCTGCGTCATTCAGCTTGAAAGTGGGACGCGGATGGGAGAGTACGCTTTCTCCCCGTTTGGAGGCGCCTTGCGCTTGGCTTCAAAGCGGCCCGAACAGCACTAGCGGCCCGACGTCTCTGCGCGGTAGGATTGTCCTTGTGGGCCAAGGCTGCGTGTTCTCCCAAAGCGAGAACCGTGCTGGCAATCCCTTTCTAGGAACTCCTCCCACGGCACCCCAGGTGCAGCTCCGGCCAAGTGAAAGGTGACCTCGGGCCTCAAGGTTGAGTTCCAGTGTTTCACGTCAGGGGAGCTGGGTGTGTAGGGGTCTCCAATGAGGCCGTACTCCACCACGGAGTGCCTTAACCCTGCGACGCTCCTGGGGACACACAGGGTAGGAGCCCATTCACCAGTTTCGCATGATGACCTCTCTCCGTGCCGGAACGGCGGCCTCCGGCTTCTGAGGAACCTTCGTGTAAGCAGGCCCCTGGAGACAGCTCTTCACATTCGTAGCTAGGGCAGTGTACTCCTCTCGGGGTTGCCTAGGTGGAGTGCCCCCGTCGTCAAAGAGACTCGCGAAAGCAGCGCTGGGCGGACTCCCTTGGCCAGTCTAACGGCCTCCTTGACTGAAAGAGAGCTGCAGTGCCAAAAGACACCGTGCTGACGACGGGCTCCAGGAAGAGACTCGGGACAGCACTCTCAGAGAAGCGAAAGCTAGGCTGTGGGCCCAGCCTGAGGAGCAGTACGTACGTTTGCCACACTTCTTTACACAGCTAGGCATGAGCCAGAGAGCCTTGGTCACTGAGGCCCACCTAAGGTACTGCCATACTTACCCCGTAGATCCCACGCAGAGGTCCCTGCGCCCCAAAGTGCCTCCACGGAAGGGCCCTGTTCCTCCCGTTGTGTTTCCTTGAGGTAATCAGAAACCGCTGAGGATCCCTATGTGAGCTCAGGTTTGAAGCTGGGCGACCCTGGCCGACCCTTATTCCCCTCCGTGGCCGACGAGACAGGGGCGGGTCCTAAGCTGCCTGAAGCACACTCCTCGCGCCCACCTTCTCTTTGCTGCCGGAAGGCCTCCCATAAGAAGTCTGAGTTTACTCGTGACAGAAGAAGTCTGAGTTTACTCGTGTGAGGCCTGCGGCTCTCTCTCAGTTCCTTGCTGGGAGCTTCAGCAGGAGCGCTCTGGAGCCCGCCGGCAAAAGAACTGTGAGTCCCCCCGCCCCCCCCCCCCCGGCCTCAAGCAAAAGTCCAGGTTTCCCCCGTTAGGAACACCTCGGAGTGCCAGAGGGAGCGGAGGGGCATGCGTTAACGGAACGCTTCAACCGTGTAAGGTATTTCACGAGACACTGTGCACTCACGTTCGTTGTAACAACTGTCAAAGGGCACTGTATGCCTTCCACCTCCTCGGCTGTGTTTGAGCCACAGGAAGGAAACGCGTTCGTTTGACTAAGCTCCGTGAATGTGCAACGATGATGGCGAAGCGCTGCCCTGTTCGCTCGAAAGCTCTCGTTTGTACGGCCTTCCCACGGCCTCTAGGCGCGCCGTTCTAGACAGCCTTACATTCCATGCCGCTGTGCCCCCAATTAGGAATTGGGGCTCTTCTGTGAAACACCAATGTGCGTGCCAAAGGAAACCGGGGGGCTCCCCCAGGACGTCTGCCTACGGCAGTCTGTTGCCAGATGTTTACTTCCAGCCGGAGAAAGAGGAAAAGGACAGCTTTGCCAGGGACAATTCTGCCCCCTTGGGACCATCCAGAATCACCAAAGCCTAAACTTGGCACGGCCTGGGGAACGCTCTTCCGCATGTCCAGCAATCCCCACGTCAAAACCTTTCTCGGCAGAGGCAGGCACTCTCTCCCTTGTACTACATAGCTCGGCAGAGCCTTCCGAGAAACATGCTGCGTCATTCAGCTTGAAAGTGGGACGCGGATGGGAGAGTACGCTTTCTCCCCGTTTGGAGGCGCCTTGCGCTTGGCTTCAAAGCGGCCCGAACAGCACTAGCGGCCCGACGTCTCTGCGCGGCAGGATTGTCCTTGTGGGCCAAGGCTGCGTGTTCTCCAAAGTGAGAACCGTGCTGGCAATCCCTTTCTAGAAACTCCTCCCACGGCACCCCAGGTGCAGCTCCGGCCAAGTGAAAGGTGACCTCGGGCCTCAAGGTTGAGTTCCACTGTTTCACGTCAGGGGAGTTGGGTGTGCAGGGGTCTCCAATGAGGCCATACTCCACCATGGAGTGCCTTAACCCTGCGACGCTCCTGGGGACACACAGGGTAGGAGCCCATTCACCAGTTTCGCATGATGACCTCTCTCCGTGCCGGAACGGGGGCCTCCGGCTTCTGAGGAACCTTCGTGTAAGCAGGCCCCTGGAGACAGCTCTTCACATTCGTAGCTAGGGCCGTGTACTGCTCTCGGGGTTGCCTAGGTGGAGTGCCCCCGTCGTCAAAGAGACTCGCGAAAGCAGCGCTGGGCGGACTCCCTTGGCCGGTCGAACGGCCTCCTTGACTGAAATAGAGCTGCAGTGCCAAAAGACACCGTGCTGACGACGGGCTCCAGGAAGAGACTCGGGACAGCACTCTCAGAGAAGCGAAAGCTAGGCTGTGGGCCCAGCCTGAGGAGCAGTACGTACGTTTGCCACACTTCTTTACACAGCTAGGCATGAGCCAGAGAGCCTTGGTCACTGAGGCCCACCTAAGGTACTGCCATACTTACCCCGTAGATCCCACGCAGAGGTCCCTGTGCCCCAAAGTGCCTCCACGGAAGGGCCCTGTTCCTCCCGTTGTGTTTCCTTGAGGTAATCAGAAACCGCTGAGTATCCCTATGTGAGCTCA